>NW_022437029.1:3451646-3475287 GCF_009761245.1 Sapajus apella | reverse complement strand
CACTACTACTGTCTCCATTGCTACCACCACCACCACCGCCACAACCAAGACCACCACTGCCCCCACCACCACCACCATAACCATTATCACCATTACCACCACCACCACCACCACCACTACCACTACTGCTGCCACTATCACCACCACCACCACTATCACCACCATTACACCTATAGCACCACAACCACAACAATTCAGGGCTTCAAAAGACTCCAGTTGGGAGATTCTTGCCTTTTTACCACATTCTACCTCCAGCCTTACCTTCTCTCTGTCTGAGCTGCCTCTGTCCCATGCTCTCTCTCTGACTATCTTTATGCCTTTCAGTCCACCAGCTATGTCTATAGATTAAGAAGGGAATTTGCAAGTACACTTCAGCAACCTTGCTTTAATTTAAGAAACAATTTCTGATTTTTATCATTTGCTTTATAAATAATAAGAGATGTTAATTAGTTTGACTCATTAAATTTAAAACAATTGTTATAATTTGGAGTGTTAGATTAAGTTTCTTTAATTATACATAGTTGCTTATGCTGCTGCTCTGGAAAGCAGGAGAGTTTCTGGGGAATGTTCTTCTCTCCTTCTTCCTGCTCACCCTCACGGCTCCAAGTCCATGCCTACGGAGCATGTTAGCGTGTTGTCCCAGGTCTCACAGTATCTGAAAAGATCGTCTTCTCTGTAGGCAGGCTGCTTAGGGCCAGCCTGATGCAAACTGTAAAAAGGGAAAGAGTATTACTCTGTTTCCTCTGCATCCACCCTTCATGCATTTGCTCCAAACAAAATCTGCTCTTAGGAAGGGATCAGAGGAACCTATTTAAAGTGAGGTAGCCATGACAGGTGAGCAGTGGTTAAACCACATAAATGAAACTTTTAATGGGGAGTTCCACTTTGTTAAAGCCATAAGGTCGTATGGAGAGGGTAAAGTAACCTCTGAATACTCCCAAAGGCCACGTACTAGTAATCCTTCCATTTTGTACCTCTAATCCTGTCTTCCTTTCCCTCTCCTTAACCTGCCCTTTTCTTAAGACCCAACTGAAAGCTGGTCTCCTGCAGGAAACCATTCTGAAGACCCAGCTGAAAGCTGGTCTCCTGCAGGAAACCATGTGGGTTCCCCGTGTACCTCTGCCAGTGCCCTGACCACAGCCTGCTCTCATTGTTTGCTTGTGAATGGGTCCCCTTTTCCCTTCCCCCCATTCTCCTTGCCCTGAGACTGCCGTCTTCTCATCAGCAGGTTGGCTCAATCACGGCCCTGTCTCCCCAGCATATGACACAGTGGCATTCAGAAAATGCTTTTGAGTGAAAGTGAATTGTATTTTTGCTGTTTGAAAAGGACAGTATTTTAAAACATGGAAAACATGATAACTTTTTCCAAAAGATAGGTGAGAGGTGGTTCATTCTCTTCTCCTTGAATCACTTATTTCTTAGACCCCCACAACCGAGGAGACATATCAGTAGTTTGGATAATGTGTAAAAAATAAGAATAAAACATTTTGATGATTCTAGTCAGGGGATGCAATTGGCTTCATATAGCCTTGCCTAAAAGTCTTCTCCATGGGAAATGCAGTTTGTTTGGAGTGAGCACTCAGATTTCATCAGGCTACGTGTGGATGAATGCAGTGGGGAGGAGGTGGTCCCCTGGCTGGCTGGGTCTGCTGAAATCAACCTGTGGCTCGGCTAGAGGGCCAGCAGTCCTGCCTCTGGCACCTTTCTCACCAGTGGGCAGCCTAGAGAAAGATTGGAGCAGGCTGATGAATGGGTAGCATTTGATAAAAATAGTGACGTCGTTAACCCTCGCTGGGCAACTTTAGAATCTATCACTTTTATTTTTTTATTTACTCCTCTATCTTCCATTCCACAATTCTAGGTTACATGGGTCTGCTTTGTGTGTGTGCTGTGGAAAGAGACTGATTTCTGTCTTTTGTCAGTAGGGGCTGTAAAACGTTATAACAGCTGAGACTTTATTCCAGAATTCTTCTATAGTTCTCTGTGTCTGAATGGGAAATACCTTGCCTTATTTCATTTATTCCTGTTTTGCCTCTGTGGGACTCATGTTCACTACTTCTCACTGCTGGGCTTGTAGACATCTGGGTTTAGGAGGTGTGGCCATTTCTTGGCTCGAGGGTAGCTCCTGTTCTCTGGGCAGAACTGAATAAGATGCTTTGGACATTGCTGTTCCTTCTACACCATGTCTCTTTATGACATTGTTTTGATGATCAAACTCTTATCCTAACTTTCTTGATCTTTAAAAAAGTTAACCTAGTCATAATATTCACCATCACTGTCTTTCTCCAAGGGGCATTGTAAGGATAATTAAGGGACATATAGGTGAAATGTTTTAAGCTCAGTGGAAGAGAGAAGCCATGAGGCTCATAAATGTTACTGTTATTTAGCTTCTTGCTATTACCATATGATCAAGAACAGATTAATTTTGGAAATGATGACAGTTTCATGTTTAGACATCTATTTCTACTTAACCACCATAATTGGACTTGACTTGAGCTCTACAGGATACCTCAGTTTATAGATTTAAAACAAGTGAGAAATGATCAAAAATGTTTTTACTACATTTTTCATTTGCTATTCTTTAAAAAAAAATCTAAAAATAGTCCCTTTAAAAGGAGTTGATTAAAAAGGTGCATTTTGTGGGAATGTTATGCATTTGCAACAAATAATAAGTAATATTGAAGCAGTTGGCTACCTTCACTTTCATGCAAAATAAATAAATACATTTGGTGACATGCATTTGAGAAATGGGGTTTTTCTAATTTTCATGGAATAGGAACAACTTTAAAGATGATAGAAGTTTTTATCATCTGCTAGTGACAAAGAAACATAACTGATAATGTGTGACACTTTTTGAGTTTAACGTATATGTTGGCATGCCGGGAACCGGAATTCTCTTAGACCTAAGTCAGCCATCCCAGGGGAAGCTGACCTGACTTTCAGCTTGTCAGGGGTAAGCTTTCTTTGCTTTTAAAGCATGGTCTTCACATTGCTCAAATGGCAGAGGGACAAAGAGGGCTAAGCTTTCATAACAAGAGATGAAGAGAAAGGTACTCTGCAGGCTGGTGAGCACCTGCACGATTTTCACTTGTAATTAGTGGAATGGGGGCTCACTGTCGAGAAGATACTGTCTTTATGAGTCAAAACATTTAGTGTTGGTGGAAAGGTGAGAGTTCAGACACTTAGGGAGATACAGGGGGTAGGAAGCCCAGCCTTTCTCTTACAGTGACATCTGCTTTAAGCAAATGACATTTTAGCTCCCTAGCCATGAAATGACATGTGGTGGGGGGCTTGGGGCTCTAGTTAAAGAGAAGTAACGGGTTGGTTAGTTTTAAGAATTAGCTCAGTGGAGGCTACAGAGCTCCCCACCAAGGAAGGAGGAGAGAAACCGAAGGGAAGTCTTTGCCTTTCTTTTTGAGTTTCCTTTCCTCTCCATTGAAGAAGTAGGAATGTTGCCATTTTGGGTCATTCTGGCTTCATCTTATGGTGTGGAAGCATGGCACAACCATTATGGCGGGCCCCTAAAAAGATGGCTAGTGGATTTCTATTAGTAGATTATGACTGAGTGGTCCTCAGGGTGTTCACTCCTTCTTAGTATTAGGAGCTGTAGGCTGATTATGCCGGCAGAACCTCATTAGTGGCTTTGTTGTTGTTGTTGTTGTTGTTGTTGTTGAGACAGAGTCTCACTCTGTAGCCCAGGCTGGAGGTCAGCGGCGCGATCTCAGCTCACTGCAACCTCCACCTCCTGGGTCCCAGTTTAAGCAGTTCCCCTGCCTCAGCCTCCCAAGTAGCTGGGATTACAGGCATGTGCCATCATTCCCAGCTAATTTTGTATTTTTAGTAGAGACAGGGTTTCACCATGTTGGCCAGGCTGGTCTTGAACTCCTGACCTCATGATCTGCCTGCCTTGGCCTCCCAAAGTGCTTATCTTGCAATCTGGATGGTTTAGAAAGCATCTTGGAGTGCTTTGTGGTATCTTTCAGCTTAAAGGGGTTGGGGGACGAGGCAAATTTAGTTAAAGAGGAGCAGCTTTCCTCTAATCGCTGACTTCTTTTTTTTTTTTTTTTTTTTGAGATGGAGTTTCGCTCTTGTTACCCAGGCTGGAGTGCAATGGCGCGATCTCGGCTCACCGCAACCTCCGCCTCCTGGGTTCAGGCAATTCTCCTGCCTCAGCCTCCTGAGTCGCTGGGATTACAGGCACGCACCACCATGCCCAGCTAATTTTTTTTATTTTTAGTAGAGACAGGGTTTCACCATGTTGACCAGGATGGTCTCGATCTCTTGACCTCGTGATCCACCCGCCTCGGCCTCCCAAAGTGCTGGGATTACAGGCGTGAGCCACCGCGCCCGGCCCATCGCTGACTTCTTTAGAGTAGGACATGACTCATAACTAATTTCCAGACCCTGAAAATGTATTGGGTCTGATATCTGCCTAATTGATTTTTGTCTTTTATCCTATTGCCTTTGCCTTAAACATTTAAGCCACACTGAAAAATAAGTGGAGTTTATGAATCTGTTTTCATGGCTTCACCTACCGTTGTCCCTTCCTTTGTTCAGTATGCCTCCTCCTTAGAGGTTCATTCTGACCCTCTAAGATTCTGGACCCTTTCCCCTTGGCCTCTGGAAAAAATGCTGACAAACGAATGTACACTAAGATACTCACGGCTAATCAGGTTTAAAGTGTTTCTCCTTCTTGAGGTGTTTATATTTCTTGCAGGGGTGAAGACATCTTAAACCAGAGGAATGACTCTCTAGTTGTGGAATTTCAGTCATCAGCCAGCAGATGCAGGAGGTATTATTTTGGGCACGGGGGCCTTCTGAGAAGCCCAGAAATCATTCCCAATGACCACCTGCCTGCCCCATCTTACATAAGGCTACTTTGTGCATCACACCTGTCTTGTGTGTCTGGTCGGGTTAACCTGACTGAGGGCAGCAAGCGTGTGTGTGGGAGCCCCTGTATGTATGGGAAGAGGAAGGGTTATGATGCATGCTGTGCAAGCTTTTTGTTTTTTAACTGCACATGTCAATGTTGTTTCGAAAACTAGGAGTTCATAAGGAAACTAGAATTCTCCTGTTGATTAAAGACTACTTCATATCCATCCACAGGGTGGGTCATGTGTCCTCAGAGCAGTCTCCATTTGAAATCCATGAAAGACCGGATTTCATATTACAAATGCCCACAAGCAGGGCAAGACCATCATACCCTCTGCTGGGAACTAGAAGTCTGGTTCTGTGAATAAGAGTGTCATTCCCATCTCCTGCCTTCTTTGAGCTGGTCACTGTCACCACAGCCACCCTGGAGAGTTCTTAGTGAACAGTGATTATGATGTCGGAGCTATGAGCCTCTCAGTTGGTAGAAGATTCCAGAGGCTGCAGTCCCCGTTATATAAAGGTCACTGATTGGACTCCCAAATCTAATAACTGTGGGTAATATACTAAGGATGAATTAAAATGCTAATAGGCTCCATGTTCTGGATATCTTTACATTTCCTAATCTTAAATTTAAATTAAATGCCTTAGGTGCTGCAACAGCCTTGCCAGAAGCATGTTTAGCATTGCATCATCCCTTAGACAGCAAATTCAAAGTGCATCCCAGCCACACAGGCAGAGCTAGGATAAACAATATTTATTTTAAAATGATTTGTGTGTCCCCTACAGCTCTATGATATAAATACTCTCTCTTTTACTAAATATAGTTATTTAGCTTTTTAAAAAATCACAATTTTTATAAGTTCCTTTGAACCCACAGATCCTTTTATTATTAACAATATTTTATTAGCAATACATTGGATTTTGTGCCACCTAAAGCTACTCCAAAGCCATTTTCTGGAATACTTTCACGTTTAAGCCTTGTAACAATGCCATGAAACACCCCTGCTTTATAATGAAGTCACTAGGGCGTAGAGAGACCGAATGGCTTTTCCATCCCCTTGTCGCTGATTTGGGGAGAACCACATTTTGTAGGTGGGTGTCCTGGCTCCCGGCTTAGCATCTGCCCACTAGACCAAGTGGAAGCTGGAAGTACAGTGATGGCCAAGTCACTGCACCCACCTGCTTCTGCTGGGAAATGAAGACAGAGCTCATCTTGAGGGATCTGTGAGCACTTTCTGATTGGTAGTGTTGGTTCTGTTGTCTACATGGAGGCCAGATTTCTTTATCCAGGGAGTCAGAAAAACAAGTACATTTCCTTCCTTCAGTAAACAGGTCACTTCCTCATCACTAGTTGAATTAGCCCCTTTGTTTTCTCCTTATTAGGGGGAAGGAACACTTTATTTCTTTCTCATTTTTTCCAGTTGTCTGGTGCCTGGCCACTTCGTAATTGTATTTTGAGAGAATAGATATTAATTTTCTTCAACAAAAGGCTGAGTTCCTTGATGACACAACATAATTCAATTTCCGTTCTCTCCCCTCATTGCCTGCACCCCTTCCTCCTGGCACATTTTTCATAGTTAGGAGGAGTGATAGTGTCAAATATATCAGAAGGAAGAATTGATTCAGTAGTCGTTTGACGACTTGACTGATTAACAGAGATCAGAAGAAGGCTCATAACTGTGAAAACCACTGCAGCATGGAGTTTTAACAGCTCTTTAGGGAGCTAGGTAATGAAAGAATCACTATAGAAACATAGCCATGCAAAAAAAAAAAAAAAAAAAAAAAGCAGGAGCATTCCCATATAACACTCAGAGTCTTTGTCATAGAGGAAGTATGCTCATAATTTCTATTTACACATCACTGTAATTACCGTATGCCTTAAGATTACTTTCAGTCTTCTCCTGTCAAAGTTGCTTAGATAGTTCCTCTTTTACATACCAGGAAAAGAAACCTAGTACTGGTTGGAACTGGTCCTAAGGATTCTTTTTCCCCCAAAGAATGTAATTGTCAGACACCCCAGCACACTGCCTGATTACGCTGGCTTCAGTCTCATCCATGTTCTTGTCATCATCATTTGTCCATGAACCAGACTTCTGCACTCACATGAGTGTTACATTGGGCTTTAGAGTTTAATTTGTGCCTGTGGTTGTTCTGTCTTCTTTCTCCTGATGCAGTGTCTATGAACCAGATAGAAATGCATTACGGAGAAAAGAACGAGAAAGAAGAAATCAAGAAACTCAACAGGATGATGCCACGTTTAATTCTAGTTACTCTCTCTTCAGCGAGCCCTACAAGGTAGATGGTTTTCAGTTATTCATTTCCACCTCTCACTTGTTTCTCTCACTCCCTGTGATGGTGGCCTCGACTAAAAGAATTGACCAACCAAACTTCACTGAATCTTCTGTCTGTTCAGCCCAGGGAAGACAGCTCAGCTGCTAAGTACAGGGTCTTCCCCCAGAAATCGAAGTGTCTGGTTCACATGTCTTTACTGGCTACTCCTTCAGTAACTTGAAACTTTTGTTTATTATTGAGATCTGCTTGCTGTGATTTTTGTTAATAATACAGACTTTATCTCTGTGTTGACATATCAAGGTCAATCCCATTTGTTACGTTTTCTTAGATTGTAGGAAACAAATGCTATTAGAAGGGGCTTGGGGACCGGGCACGGTGGCTCATGCCTGTAATCCCAGCACTTTGGGAGGCTGAGGCAGGCAGTTAACAAGGTCAGAAGATGGAGATCAGCCTGGCCAACATGTCTCTACTAAAAAAATACAAAAATTAGCTGGGTGTGGTGGCAGGCACCTGTAATCTCAGCTACTTGGGAGGCTGAGGCAGGAGAATCACTTGAATCTGGGAGGTGAAGGCTGCAGTGAGCCAAGATCACATCATTGCCCTCCAGCCTGGCGACAGAGTGAGACTCCATCTCAAAAAAAAAAAAAAAAAAAAAAAAAAAAAGGCAACAGAAACAAGAAGAGGGTTGGGTTACATATTTTTCATGTGTGGATCATGCTAGGATTAGAGTACCTGTTAGGGCTAATGAGAAAGAAATTCTCAGATTATTTCTCATTTTTACCAAAGACCAGAAACATAACCTCTCTTCCAAAGTGAAATGTCCCAGATTTCACAAATATCTTAGGCTGCATGGAGCTCTGGGTCATTCAGGCTTCCTGCACATTTAGCCCCATGTTCCTTTAAGCTTCACATTGACATCTCTTGCCTGTCATTCTGGATTTCTGGCAAGAATGATATTTAGACCAATCCTGAGCCAAATCTGAATTTTCAAGTAAAGTTTCTAGTGGGACTACAAATACAAGACAGTCCAATCATAGAAAGACTTAATGCAGATCATTTTTTAAAGTTGTGATAATTAATTTTCCTGATTTCCAGGCAATCTGTTTTAGCTGCAACACACACCATACCAAGGATAGATCCTTATTTTTTTGGAGACTGAGTCTCCTGTTGCCCAGGCTGGAGTGCAGTGGCATGATCTTGGCTCACTGCAACCTCTACCACCCAGGTTCAAATGATTGTCTGGCCTTAGCCTCCCGAATAGCTGGAACTACAGGCACCCACCACCACACCTGGCTAATTTTTGTGCTTTTAGTAGAGACAGGGTTTCACCTTGTTGGTCAGGCTGGTTTCAAACTCCTGACCTCATGTGGTCCACCTGCCTCGGCCTCCCAAAGTGCTGGAATTATAGGTGTGAGCCACCACGCCTGGCTGGATAGATCCCTTTTCATGCACGCCAAGGCCATTACAGGCTTGCTGTTCTGATGCCATTCCAAGTGCTGACAGACATCTTCAGAAACGATAAAAGATTTTGATTTTCTCTCTCAGATCTCCTTCCACATGTGGCACCTCTGGGTCTGTGATGGATAAGGGCACTTGTCCGTTGTTGTCGCTAACAATAGTGTGGATGTGTTTTTCTTTCTCCAGACTAACAAGGGGGATGAACTCTCCAACCGGATCCAGAACACTTTAGGCAATTATGATGAAATGAAAGATTTTTTAACTGATAGATCCAATCAGAGTCATCTTGTTGGCGTTCCCAAACCTGGGGTTCCTCAGACTCCTGTGAACAAGATCGATGAACATTTTGTTGCAGACTCAAGAGCCCAGACCCAGCCCTCATCTATCTGTAGCACTACAACTTCCACACCAGCAGCTGTCCCCGTGCAGCAGAGTAAGAGAGGCACCATGGGCTGGCAGAAGGCTGGGCATCCGCCCTCAGATGGCCAACAGAGAGCAAGTAAGCATGGCCACAGGTTGCTTGATTTGCACAAATCTGCTAAAACCCAGAGAACCATAACAAAAAAAGAATATCCCCATGTATCAAGCCCCTCATCCTCATCGTCCTCTTCTTCTTCTTCCAACTCAGCACAACAGGGCTCTCTCAGGACCTTGCTTGGAGATGGTGTTGGCAGACAGCAGCCGCGGGCCAAACAAGTGTGCAATGTAGAGGTGGGCCTTCAGACCCAGGAGAGGCCACCTGCCATGGCAGCCAAGCACAGCAACAGTGGACACTGTGTTCAGAACTTTCCTCCATCCCTAGCTTCAAAACCCAGCCTGGTCCAGCAGAAACCGACTGCGTATGTGCGGCCGATGGATGGCCAAGATCAGGCCCCTGATGAGTCTCCTAAGCTGAAGTCATCTTCGGAAACCAGTGTGCACTGCACATCATACAGGGGAGTTCCTGCCAGCAAGCCAGAGCCGGCCAGAGCCAAGGCCAAGCTCTCCAAGTTCAGCATCCCCAAGCAGGGAGAGGTGAGTCTTTCTCAGCACCACGTACGTGCAACTGCGTAGTTACAAGTGATGACCCTTGTGATTCAGTTTCCACTTTTTTTTTTTTTTTTTTTTCCAGTGATATGGTTGGCTTTATGTGGTAGGATTTGTAGCAATCACTCAAAGGGGAGGCAGATTTAAATAATGATTTCTTAAAATCTCAAATTTAATGTAACTGGAATTTTTAAAGTTTCGGTAAATGCAGTCATGTGTATGTATTAGTTAGGAAAGGAATATCCCCCTCAGTATAGTTCAAGGATTTTCTTCTGAACAGCTGGTATCCACTGAGGTATAAATAAAATTAAGAAATGAGTAAATAAGTGATTAAGAAATAAGAAAAGCACTTAAAGCCTATAATTTTAGTATCTAAATGGGTAAATTTTTATGTAAAAGAGTTCTAAAACTCTTTTAACATTTTTGTGTTTTGAAATATTTTAACACCAATTTTACCAAGTAAACCTCATAATAGTTTTAAAATTAATTGTTTTAATTATTCAACGTTGAATATGGTGAATTGTTCACATGGTTTGGAAATCCTGTTACATGGTTTGTAAATTCTGTCCTGTCTCAGACTATATTCCAAATTGATGATTGTGAAGAGTACATAAGAAAAAAATATCATCATGTGTGTATATTTTTTGCTGTGATATGTTATACTAACTAAAATGTAAGTTCTAGAACATAATACTTAGGAACTGTTCAGTTTTTTTCTCTTTTTAACATATTCTTTAAAGACAGAGTAACAGTGTGGCCAGAATATATTTGTATCTTAATTTGATTTAATAACCAAATGAAATCAATGATTTGATAGATGTTGTTGCATTTCTGACACGGCTGAGCTTAAACATTTCTGAACTATCAGTCTCAGACATCACCATGGACTGATAGGGAGATCAACACATCACCTTTAGAGAAGACCTCTTTTTTAATCTGTGAGATGTTTACACTGGTTTTGTAGAGAAAATTAAGTGACGTGTATACCAATAACTTTTTTTTTGATTACACATTTATGATAGATTCTAGAAAGTGTTCACTAGGAATTAATGGAAGCAAAGTGTAATTTCTATAGGCATTTATATTTTTAAGTTTGTAGGAAACACACATAAATACCACCTTACAAAACTGAATTCGTCAGGCTGTTTGATTCATCATCATCAAATGACTGGTAGTGGCAAATAAATCCTGGCTGATCCTTGAGCAGTGGCGACTGACTTTTACAACCACCAGGAATCCCTTCATTATTTCAATCTCAATTGACTTCTTGTTAAAATGGTCTTTATCTACCAAAGAAACTTCTGATTTATTAGGTAATAATTTACTTGTTTGTTTATTTTGGAATTCAGTGAGTTCATAAAACTCTAGTTAAAACAAAAAAGATGAATTTTTGATTGCCAGTAAAGCCTTAAGCAGATAACTGTGCAGTTTTTATGAGGCTTTTGGGTATGTCATTAATAACCTGGACACTTTCAGGATGCTCTTTGAGGATTCAGATTGGAAAGAACATGCTGTGTGTGGTGTTCGGTTAGCAGAGAGAGAGGGGGATACCTTAGACAGAGGCTCATGCTGAGAGAAATCAAGAGTTTTTCTATGGGAAGTGTTCCATTTCCTCTATATGTAGTGACATTGAACTAGTGAGCCTGCCCTCTTCCTCACATTTTGTCCTGAATATTTTAAAAAGGGCAATCATGCTTTGATAGAGAAGAGATAAGAAGTGGTATTTGTAGAACAAAGTTAAAAATTGTTTTTGTTTTTTTTTTTTTGGTGAAGGGGGTGCAATCTTTATTTTAGTAAAAAGCACATTAGAAAAATATTGTAATTTGAATCTTATAACACTTGTCTGTTTAATCAACCTACTCCCACAATAAAAATATGACTATTTCACAGTTAGCAGCCAAGTAGTAAGTGACTTCTCCTACCCTTCAAACTCAGGTTTTTGTTGACAGTATTCCAAGAGAATATTAAGAAATACTCTTTTGCAGGTACTTTGTTCAATGTATAGAGGCTATTCCGATAAAATGCACAATCAAGCGAGGTGGCTCATGCCTGTAATCCCAGCACTTTGGGATTGCTTGAGGCCAGAGTTCAAGACCAGCCTGGGCAACATAGCGAGACCCCATCTATATAAAAGATAAATAAATAAATAAGATTCACAATAATAACATAGAAGCTGAAGAATTTTATCAACCCAATTTTACTTTTGAGGGAATAAATATTTTTGTTTTTTGAAAGAGATAAAACAATTTAAAGGGACAATTTCAAAAATATCCATGCCAGTGTTTTTAAAAATAAAGATACTGCTGGTGTGAAAATGTCCTCTTAATAGTACAGATATTAATATCCAGTAAGGTAGAGAAGGTGTTTACTAGGGAAATTTCCAAAGAAAATGACCCAAAGGTCATTACTTGACTATGGTTTTTCAGGATATTAGCTACAGAGCAAGACGTATCACAGTGTAAAAATTTGGGGGCTGGAAAGGTTAGATAAAAATGACATAAAAAACAAGGAGGGCCATGCAAAAATAGCTGTTTGGCATTGTATAGGTATATTCCTCATAACAAAATCAGATCCATGACCAGGTGCAATGCGATGAGAGAATTTTTTTTTTTTTAAATGTAAGATGTAATCTCTGCCTTGAGGAAATTTACATTAACTGAATAAATTAGACTGCAGCACATACCTTTTAATTTGCAGTTTCTTTCATTTACAGTCCAAATTAAATTTAGAATTGGCCTTTTAGCCCTAGGAAAATTCCCTCACCTTCATCACCCTTATAGTAGAAAAACAATTCTGTATTATTTTTGAAAATTGGGATTTCGAATTTCTTTTCCTGGTTTTACACTTCATAAACCCTTCGTTCTTTCCCTTACAACATCTGCACCCTATCTGCTGCTATGGCAAATTATTTGCAATAATTCCTGAGTCTTCAATAATAGGTAATTAGTGCAGAAAACTCCAGTGCAATTTGATGTGGAAGTTAAAGACCTCAAGAGAATTCCATAACTCATACACCTGCCTCTTGGCTGGCTTTTCCCCACTCAGTTTTGTTTAATGAAAAACATATTTTTGTTGTTATAGCTGAGTCTTTTATTCTGAACACCACCTCTCATTAAGTGAGTCTCCCTGGGAGTGCCCCTTGGAAAGGTGTCTACGGTTAGGTGAGAGACCAGGAAGGAATGAATGGCCAAAGCATGCCCTCTAGAATGTTCTAGGGCACGGCACACTGAATTTTATTTCCAATTGAAGCGAATTATTTTTTGTTTCTCTCTCTGTCTCTCTCTCTCTCTCTCTCTCTCTCTCTCTCTCTCTCTCACACACACACACACACACACACACACACACACACACACACACTAATATTTTGTGCTCAGCATGTAATTCCAGATCCAAACATTGGGGAGCGTTAACCTAGAGAAGCAGATACAGTATTGTGGGACCTCAAATTTGCATAGTTTTGTGGATCTTCTTTAGGAATAAAGGAATAGAAAAGATCTCACCTTGCAGTTATTTCAAAAACATGTAACAGTGTTAACATAGTGCCTCTCGCCCCCCCTCCTACTCCCAGGGCCTTAGAGACCCTGAAGCTTAAGCATCATTAACTTCATAGTGTATCTGTCTTTGGCTCATGTAATATTATAAAATCATTACTAAGATGGTCATTTTAGATTTGAAAGAAGTTATATTAGCCTCAAACTTGGTAGAATTTAAAAATACATATCTATATGTTAGGTGATGGAGGCAAGGCACAAAATAGGACAGTGCTGTGAAAAACCTTACCTGCAGAGCCATTGAGACGACACAGGAGTGTCTTGGGCCTTGCAGTCAGTAGTTTGACAAGTTACAGCCTCAGCATTATATTCCAAAACCTGCATATTTGAGTTTTCTGTTTGTGATTTAATAAGTAGTGATAGTTTGAAACTGCTGTTGTAGAGGGCTCCAGGGCTGGGAACAGAATTCATTTGACAAACCAGGGGAGCAAAGGAAGCCAGGAACTGGTGCCCATAGCTTAGTCAGTGGTAAGGAAAGAGACACCTGAATTTGAATATCAATCAGTAGACTCTGGTATCCTAGGAGTTTTTGTAGCAGTTGATAATTCATCTACAAGAACACAGAAACTGTTTATGGTTGATCAGAATTTTATTTGTTAAAATAAGTAATTAAATAGTCTAAGATGTATTGATTAATCACAGCATTTTCATGAAGGACATTTTAAAATTGCCGTTTATGCCATGAAAAAGAATAGAAAGATGAGGCACTGTGATTCCACAAAATAGATTCCTAGAAAAGCAATTAACTGATTTTTTTCTAAAGTTCACAGAAGATAAATGATGTAGGCTTCCTATTTCCTGTCACTCTTGGTTACCTTTGTATGAAAATGGATTTCTTCCAAATTCAAGTCGGCACCAGCCTGTCGGGCAAAAAAGGCATCTGTAAAGCAATGTGTACATTACATATTCATGCCAGTCGAAATTTCTTAATTACATAGAGATGTATAATGTTTTCAAATAGAAGTACGCTATCTGATTGCTCCTGGAAGAAATGAGGTTGCATGGCAAGCTTGAAGCCTCAGTTTCCCCACCTGTCATGGTGTCTTTCCCATTACCCTCGCTCACCTGTGGCAGTTGGAGCCCACATCCCACAGGACAGCGTGGCATAGCAACAGCATGGGTGGTTACGCTCTGTACTTCCTCCTCTCCGCTCGATGGGCAGCCTCTATCCTCTTAGAGCGTGGAGTGTCTGTACTGCGTATACTTGGAAGAGTGGAGACCTTAATCTCAGATGCTGGAGGGAAGCAGTTGGTTTCACAGTTTAGATAGGTTGTTCTGAAGGTTGTAATGAAGACTGGCAAGTGGAAATATTTCCACATCTTTCAGTTCTTTTATGTTCAGCCAATGGGGACTTAAAAGGTAAGGCACTTGGGCCGGGTGCAGTGGCAGCACTTTGGGAGGCCAAGGCGGGTGGATCATGAGGTCAGGAGTTCGAACCAAGCCTGGGCGGCATGGTGAAACCCCCATCTCTACTAAAAATACAAAAATTAGCCAGACTTGGTGGTGTGTACTTGTAGTTCCAGCTACTCGGGAGGCTAAGGCCGGAGAATTGCTTAAACATAGGAGGAAGAGGTTGTGGTGAGCTAAGATTGCAGCACTGCACTCCAGCCTAGATGACAGAGTGAGACTGTATCAAAAAAAAAAAAAAAAAGGCACTTAACATGAAATGACTTTAGTTTCCATAGTCTTGTGATGAGAAATTTGAAGAAGGTGCATTAAAGTGTATCCAGTTGTGCGAAGATGCTAAAGTCCTTTTCCTTTCTCTTTCCTCTCTGGGCTTCTTCAGATTTTTATCATTAAGTCAAGTTTTCTAGCCTTAAGGATGGGAAACTACCACTGACTAGGAGGAATGGAGGGCGGGACCTGGAGGGAGGTTATTAGCAAGCCTGCTTTGTTTTCCATGTTTTCTCGGCTCTCGTAAAGCTTCCTCCCTCAGAACAGATTACAGGGCTGCTTTCCCTTCAGCTATGGCCTCCTGGGCTTGAGCTCCACACCTGGGGCTGCTCAAGAGCTCTGTGGGCCTCTGTGTTTGGGGTCATTTGAAAGTGACGTGTGATCCCGCATTTCTCCCACCCAGAAAGGAGGTGTCACTCTCCAGTTTTGTGAGAAAAGCCTCTTCTTGTGTATTTCATCCTTTCTTTGGTCAGAAATCTTGTGTAGTCTTTCAGATATACAGGAAAGAGGTAGAATGTCGTGGAATGAGTGGAGCCGTGGAGACCAGCAAGAACTGGGCCTGCCACCTGTCAGCCATGTGATGGGGAGCAAGCAGTTTAATTCCTCAGAACCTTGGTTTCCTTGTGTGTGAGTTAGAGAACATGATCATGATACCTGCTTGGCAGAGTTATTGCAGCAGTGGGGAGTGAATGAGACGTATGTAAAGTGCTTAGCACAGTGACAATATAGTAAGCACTTGGTAAATATTGGCTACATTTCTGTTATTTAAACACCTTTGAAACAAAAGCAAACAAAATAGAAAAGTGAGTATTGTTGAGAGTGATTTTATGTTTGTGTGTATGTGTATGTACCAGAGAGAGATGAAATTCTGAAAGTTCCTTTTTGTTTATCTTAGAAATAACTGAAATCTTGAAAACCAAGATTATCCTGGATTAATATCACAAAGCTTGAGTAGTATGATTCTTTTTTATTTGATGCTAGCCCCCCCTGAGATTTTATTTTCAAGTGTGAGATCACCTTTTCTCCCTTTTTTTCTGTGTGTTTATTTTTTTCTGAGCTATTATTATCTGTGGTGGAATCTATCACGAGAGCTTTATTCCCAATTAAATGAAATACAAAATCAAGAAGATTTGAGCTGAGGGCAAGTGTTAAAATGTTCACATAGTAAGCATTTCGAGTGACTTGTTGAGACGGATCTGTGTGAAGCCACAGTGTATTAAATAGTGTGTTTAATTGGGCTAAGCAGTAGAATCATGTATCTCCACATGATTAACCAGCATGAGCAGTACATTTACAGTAGATGAAAATGGAGTCTCCCTGGTGCTCTTTGCAGATCCCATTCCATAGCTACACCTGTGATAAGCACCCATTGACCACACCTGGGCACTCCAGTTCCTTTGTTTTGATCAAAGGTTTGGCTGAGGGACCAACAGATGCCTCCAGAAGTGATACTGACTGGGACCCGTCTCTCTGCTGTAAATGGCCCACTTCTAGAGCGGAGCGAGGAGTGTGGGGGCCTAGAGCTGAAATGTCTGAGTTTCTTCACTCCGTTTGCTGGCCGACGGCCTGGTGCCTCAGTTGCCTCATCTGTGACAGAATCTTAGTAGAACCTCCCGATAGCATTTTTATGACTGTTAGATGAGTTAGTAAGCCCTCAGGAACAACCCACATTCATAATAATTCCTATAGTTATTTATAGTGGTTCTATATGCTTCGCATTTACCTGGTCTTGTGTCCAACCCCAGATGGGTTGACAGCTCTGAATCTAGAAATTGAAGAGAGGTGGATGAATTTCACTAGATTGTAAATTCCACAAAAGCGGGAATTTTTGTTTGGTTTGTTTCATTTTATGGTTCTGCTTGTCTGACACATAGTTTGTCCTCAGTAGACACTTATTGGATGAGTTAATTAATTTAAGGATATGGATGAAAGAAGGTGCTCCCCGCCAATCCTGGGCCTCCCCATGTTGGGGCCTCAGTAATCCCTGCCAGACCTTTATGGGAAGAGAGACGCCAAACACTTCCAACATGTAATTTATAGCTGCTGTTAAAAAGAGAAATGGAAACCATATTTATTGATGTATGTAAACACAGCACATAAAAAATAAACCATAGAGCTAGATGCTGGCCTCAGAAACAAACGCTTACCAGGCAGTGCTCTGAGTGGGACGCTATGTTCTCTGCCTCTTTTTCTGTGTTCTCCTTTGTTTGATTTTCATGAGCAGAAGTCCTTGCCTGGGGGTAGTGTGTGCAGGTGTGCTGTGCGTGTGCTTCCACAGATTGTCATGTTCTCTGGCCACAAGATGATGTGGAAATGAGGAGGGTGATGAGGGGAACGGAGCAGTGCAGGAGAGAGCCCACATTTCCAGCCTGTCTGCCGCATGAACTAGGTTTTAATGTAAGAAAGCCCTAAAATACGCAGAGTTCTTAGAAGCACCCGTTGGCCCCATGGGGTGCTGTTTCCCAGAATGTCTCTCAGCCTTTTTCTCTGCATGCCATTTAGTACTTTACCAATGCTGTTGCTGTCACAATTCCTCATTCAGTTATTCATGGGAATGCATTCTTTCATAATTTAGGCAAACATAAGCTGTGTATATATCCTGAGCTCTGTTTATTTGTTGTCCGACAGACGACCTTCAGGAATAACATCTGTGTCCACATAGGCCTTACCATGTCTTTAATGCACTCTAAATGGTTGACCCTTTATCTGTTTAACAGATAAAGTGGAAAATAGGAAAATGTGTACATTCAGCTATTTCTCTCTATAAGCCCTGACAAAAGGTATAGATCGCCCTCTGCCCATTCCCACCATTCTTGGATGTCTCCCATCAGTGACAGAGGCCTCCTCCATCCTGCCGAGGGATGCTAGACGATCTCTGTGGCATCCCTGTTGAGGCTCATGCTGCTACATAGCAGAAGGGGACTGTGCCCTCCTGGGGTGTCCTTTTCATCTTGGGCAGCTCTGATCCTTACTTATGCTGATGGACAGATCGTCCCTTCTATAACTTACGCTTCTTAGCTTTGCTCATGCCCCTGGGATTTCTTAATTGCTGGCAATTTCATTTTCGTCTATCTTTGATGACTGATTCGTACCTGCTAGGTCTTTACTGTGTCCCTCAGGACAGTGCCTCACATAGGGTCATGCCGCCCTGTACCAGACAGACATGAAAGTCAGAGGAGCCCTCCTGTGTCACCATAGCCTTCCTAAATTGCTGTTAGAATGTTGATTTTTAACCCTTTGACAGTTGATGGTAAGTGGTATGGAGAGAAGAAAAAGCAGAACAGGGGAAAGAGGGCTAGGGATGCCCATGGGGGTGGAGGATGGGAGCTGGCAACAGCATCAAGAGGGTGGCTGGGTCACCTGCACTGAGACAGTGAGATGTGAGCAGAAGGACAGCGAGCCCGGAAGTGGCAAGTTAGCCAGGAAAACATGGTGGGGAGGAGGCGCATCACAGGTGGAGTAGGATGGAGAGCTGGAACGGAGGCCGAGTGGAAATGTGCTTCCTCGCCCAGGATAGCAACAGAACAGCACACTGCAGTGGCATATGCAGGACGGGAAAAGTGGCAGTGAGGCCACGTCTTGCAAGGCCTGCCAAGCCACAGTAAGGACCGTGGCTTTACTATGAGAATCGGGAGCCACTGAAGAGTTTGTAGCAGAGGCATGTCTTGATCTGACGTAGGTATGTAAAGGATTGGTCTGGCTGTTGCACTGAGAATGAGCTGTAATGGGGCAGGGGAGAAGTGAGACATGGCAGGGCGGGTTATTATGCTAATCTAGGGGAGGTGATAGTTGCTGGGACCATGGGGACAGCAAACATGGTAAGGTTGGATTCTCTGTATATTTTGAAGGAGAGCCAGTAAGATTTGCTGATGGCTTGGATGACAGACAGAGGAACTAAGGACAGATATTTTATCTGAGCAAATTAAAGGAAGAAGTCACTATCAACTGAGATGAGAAAAACTATGTGTGAAGCAAGTTTTGGGGGCAAGAGTTTACTTGCTCACTTGGGCTTACTGAGTTTGAGTTGTCTCTTAGACATTCAAATGGAGGTGATAAGCAGAAACACGCATGGAACCCACAAGTCTGGAGTTTGGAGAAGGAAATCTATATCTGGGCTGGAGGTGTAGATTTGGGAGTTGTGAGAATACACGTGGCATCTAACACCTTGAGACAGGATATGATAACCCAGGGAGTGAGGGCTGGTGACCAGAGGTGAGCTGTGGTGTATTCCTACCGAAAGGGTCAGTCTGATGAGAAGGAATGAGCAAAAAAGACAGAGAAGGGATCAGTAGGTAGGAAGCAAACAGAGTATGGCATCTGGAAGCCATGAGGAAAGGAGGTCGCAAGAAGGGAAGGGAGTTATTACACAGTGTCACCTCCTCTGTGTTAGGCTTAGTAACCTGGAGGTCAGCATTTTCATTGATGAGAGTTTCTGGGGCCAGTGTCTGTTTGGGTTTGAGAGAGAAACAAGAGGAGTTAGAGACATTACATACAGTCTTTCTGGAAGTTTTGCTGCAAAGGACAGCAAAGATTTTGAAAATAATAAGTCTTCATTATAAAAATTTGGATAACTTTAAGAACATAAAGAAAAATCACCTGTGGTTCTGTAATCTGGAAATAATCACATTTAATGTTTTGGTTAAAGACTAGATCTTTCCGGTCTTTTTTCTGTACTTTATTTTTCTTATTAAATTGGTATTAAAGCTATCATTATTTGGTTATTATCTAATTTATTTTCCTTACTTATTGTAACCACTTTCTCATATCGTTATACAGTTTTTGGCAACATTCAGTGTGTGGTCTTTAGTGGTTTAGCATCTCATTTATTTGGACACCTTCAATGATTTTATCCTATAATTTCTTGGTATAATCCTTTTGTTAGTCATTTAAACTGTTTTTGTGTTTTTCACTATTACAAATTATTCTGCAATGAGTGGTTAAGTAAATTTTGTGTGTGTGTGTGTGTGTGTGTGTGTGTGTGTGTGATTTGTTCCTAAGATAAATTCTTAGACATTTAATTTATAATTGCAAAATGAGCAAACAATTCTAAAATATAATCCTTTGTGTATTTTTTGTTCAGGTCCTTTACTCATTTTTCTGCTGAAATGTTTATATATATATTTTTCTCACGGAATTAAAAGAGTTGTTTAAATATTAAGAAAATCAATCTTTCCTAATTACATTGAAAGCAGTTTTCACAGTTTGTTGATTAACCTTTGTTCTTAGCAGACAAATTAAATTTTGTATCTCTCTCTCTTCCTTTTTGATCTCTTCCTTTGTTAGTGGTTACAAAGACTGTTACCAAAGATTAGAGTTAAATCTAATGTAGGAAACTATAAAGGAAATAGATGAAAAGTTATCTATCTGGAATTTGTTTTGACATGATAAGGCTTTACTTTTTATTTTTAAAATAGTCAAATCCCAGCATAATTGATTTATTAGTCTCTCCTTTTTAAAATAATTTCAGCAAGAAAAAAATGCTTTCTTTTTATGGAATTATAGCTATAGGTCAGAGTCACCTATGAAGACAATTTTTTGTGAAACTAAAAATCTTGTCAGAACACTCTGTCATTCCTTCAAGACCTAGTGGAAGTCTTACCACTTCCTCTGCCTGCTCCAGCCACCAAAGTACTTCCTTTCTCTCAATTCCTATAGTGTCCACATGTGTTAAATTACCATACATTATTATTTATTTTTCTTTGGTGTCTTCTGATCTCACAGATTTCCTGAGGACAGGCCCCTCTTCATTTGTCTTTGTGGTATTGTCTTCTAGATGAGGTCCTATTAGAGCTGGTACTCCAGATCTAATAATTTTGTCCCTGAGGTCTAGACTTGAGTTTTTGTATCTCAAATATAGGGAGAACCCTACTTTCACTGGTTCGAATGATGTCAGGTAGATCAGTGACAAAAAGAAAAAATAACACTAGAAATGAGGTTCGAGCATAGCATATAATCTGACCCAGGCTTGACCTCCATCCACTTACCAGACCTCTTGCCATTTCCTTAAACTGTCATTTTCTTTCATACCTTTCTATCTTTGCTTATGCCTGGAGTAGTATCCTTTCCTAGTTTCCCACCAGATTATTCCTTCAAGGCTGTTCCTCTTATTGAAAATTGATAATAATCTTTGGAAATTGGTGATTGTTAATATCTTGGGATACCTGCATTCATCTTGATATTTTCCCGTTTAATTTCTAATGGTTTATAATGACAGGTCACATGCTCATATAAATAATTCACATAATGAAGAAAAACGGAGTTTAAAAATCGACTCAAATCCTACCAACCAAGAAAAAAAACTAACAAACATGAATTGAGCTTTATTTCAGATAACATTGTTTCACTTTTTACCTCTCTGTTTCTTTGGTTTCATTGAATTTGGGCCTTTCTTGAGCTTTGATGTCCATTCTTTTAAGATGCCCACTCAGTTTGCTCTTATAGGTCATTTGCTCTATTTGAGTCCCTAAAGAATTATTTGAATTTCTGAACCTTAGCCAAAACATGTCTCAGCATTATGCATTTCCTGAGACATGGAGTATTCTTGTTATCAGTTTGTTCTAGCTCAGGGAATATTTTTAAAAAAAGATTAAGTGTGGTCGGGTGCAGTGGCGCACACCTGTAATCCCAGCACTTTGGGAGGCCAAGATGGGAGGATCACCTGAGGTCAGGAGGTTGAGACCAGCCTGACCTACATGGTAAAACCCCTGTCTCTACTAAAAATACAAAAATTAGCCGGGCATGGTGGCGGGTGCCTGTAATCCCTGCTACTCAGGAGGCTGAGGCAGGAAAATTGCTTGAATCTGGGAGGTGGAGGTTGCAGTGAGCCAAGATAGTGCCATTGCACTCCAGCCTGGGCTGACAACAGGGAAACTCTCTCTCAAAAGAAAAGAAAAGAAAAAGAAAAAGATTAAGTGTTTGTACACATTATTTGCACAAATTGTGTTTGATTTGTCCCTCACTGAAACTCTACTTATGTTTAATCATTTTTGTCTTTCTTTCATATCTATTAGTTTCTCTCTAATTGCTCTGATCTGTATTTTTAGCCACATTCACTGTTACTTTTCTAAGCTTTTCTTGTATTTTGTGTCCATTCTGTTTCTGACTCTCTCTAGTTTTTGTATATTATTTTTAGCTTAAGTTTTTAGTTTTCTAATTTTTAAAATTAGTTCTAACGTGTGGTTATATAGTTTTATTTTTTTAATTATTCCACCAATAACTACTTAAATTACTTTTTTCTGAGAATTTACAAGATTTTAATTATCTCTATTTTTTATTTATAAGATTATTGTCATAAAAGTGTTATTTTTCATGAAAAAGTTAAAAATTAAACTTTTCTTCACTTACACTATTCAATTTTGGTTCTTCCTTTTAAGGGGGCATTTTTCAGTACCAAAGATCTTTAGAAAAGGAAGCATCTTTATTACATTTTAATTAGGGCACGGGGCTGCTTCATGGGGTGGATTCCAAGTAACAGTGGCTTAAATACAAGATAAGAGCTTATTTTTCTATCATGGTTAATCTGAGGCAGTGTGCTGGTTCTGCTCTGTGACATTGGGCTCCCTTTATTCTGTTTCTCTGCCATCAATAGGAATGTTAGTCTTATCCACATGATCCAAGATGGTCCATATTCCCTTCCAGCCATCAGGAAGAGGGAACAGAAAGGGGAGGGCATATCCTGCCCTTAGAGGTGCAGCCTGGAGGAGCAGGAACCACTTTATCTCACACCTGTTAGCCAGAGCGATCACCTGGCTATAGCCTTAGTCTGATACATGAGGTGTTTAAGGTGGGTCACCATGTGTTCAGACATGACTAGATATTGGGGAAAAACGAGCAACCCCTGCCTTACAGTTGTCATTACTTTAGGTCAGTGGTTATTTAAGGATTTATCTGTCTCATAACTCTGAGCCCTTCAAAAGAAGGAATCATTTCCCCCATCCTCGTTTTCTTAACACCTGAGCCCAACCTCTAATAGGTGTTTAGTAGTTATTTGTGGAATTGCTTTTGAGTTAAAGTGACACATTCTCATTTTTTGAATTTCTGAAAGAATGGGGACTATAAACTCAAAGTGTTTTAGAACATTCTAGAAATTTTTGATAAATACAGAAAGGCTCCCTATTATCTTATTCTAATTTGATAATCATGCTCAAAATCAATGATAGCTACAAAGTTTATAAATTTTTTTGAAGTAAGTATAAATAACAGTAATATATGCCCTCCTTACTTGATATGAAAATGTCTTTGGATAATAAGGGGATTCCTATCTAAATTCATGAGTTCTCTTATGACATTTGGGTTAAGCCTGAAATGGATTAATCTTTTTCTGATAAAGTTTCATAAGCTGTGATTTCTCTGGTGACCACATTTAATTAGATATTAAATAAACTGCTTATCTTTATACCAACAGGTTTTATAACTGCATTTTTTTCCTGAGCTGTATTTCAGAGATTAAATAGCTAGCTGAAGTAAAAAATAAAACAAAATTTTAAGTAAACTGTAATTTCCTTAGATTAGAAATTAAAGGATGCCAACTTTTTAAATAAAAAATCAATGATTAAGCTTAAATTTAAAGGACAGAGATAGGGAAGATACTCTAAATGTATACATTCTAGTGAAAATAAATTCACTTTTCCAAGTACTTATTTTTTTAATCCTGGAAATTGGCTGTGCTTCTTGTAAGTGGAAAAGTTCCATTTCATCTGTCAAGACTGAAACATTTTGTGATAAGGTCTTTTGGTGGTTTTTTTTTTTTTTTTTTTTTTTTTTTTTTT
>NW_022437029.1:3326070-3451546 GCF_009761245.1 Sapajus apella | reverse complement strand
GAACTTCTGACCTCAAGTGATCTGCCCACCTTTGCCTCCCAAAGTGCTGGGATTACAGGCATGAGCCACTGCACCTAGCTCATTTTGTGATAAGGTTCTGAAAGTTTTAATTAAAAACCTGAGTTTTCTTTTTCTTCGCCTTTTTAAAAAAATGCTATATATCACAGTAAGATTCCCCAACTTCAAATCATGACATTTTGACTCAGCTTTTTCCTTCTAAGTCTTCCAACAGAGAGGAGATACTTGCAGATCTTGTGAATGTTGAACACCCAGGATTAATTTAATCTGCTTTTATTGAGAGGAACACTGCAGAGTTTGATCTGGATACACCAAGTGACTGTCTGCACAGATTATAAGAGAGTTTCTGAGTTTCCTGAAGTACTAAGACCCAAACATGGAAGGAAGATCAATAATTGTCAGATTCTTGAAGGGCATTAAGTGTATGAAGGGCTTGACTCTTCTGTCTCCCTGGAGCCAGGGAAATTTTCTGAAGAGATCTGGCCCTCCAGAAATTTCTTTAGACTCATAAAATTTGAAGTGAAATTATTTTTACCTTTCTCTGTTAATCCCTTCTCCCTGCTTGGGTAAACCTCAGGTGGAGACTGGGTAGGGGCAGGTAAGCCGGGTGGTCTCCCGGGGAGAACATGAAAGCTCCACTGATGAAGGTAAAGGCTGGTGAAGGTTGGATGCAGCGGGGGCTCATCTGAGCCTACAGTTCTGGCATGTACCACAGATTGGCATCTTTGGGGGCCATGGTGGTTCAACATCTAAACTATGGTCTCCTTTTTTCAGCTGCTCCCTGGGCATTTTCATTTTCTTGATTTCAACTCAGGTTGACCATGACCATAAGCACCATGTTCTTGCTGAAATTTCATATCCTGGAATCATCTTGGATTCTTTTTCTGTATCCATAGCATATCCATACCTTGTTGATTGCTCTTCTCAAAGGTTTCTCATATTCCAAATTTTACTGCTACCTTCCTATTTATATATTTCACTTTCATGCTGGCTTTCCTGACTTCTGAGCGTCCACTGATTCAACTTCTCTTTGATAAGCCCTGAGCAGCATTATTTGGTGAATCCTCTGAAGATCTAATTTCACCTCTTTCTCCCTCAGCTCAAAAAAGTTGACAAGCTCCCTATTCCCTTCAGGATGCAGAACAAACAATTTATGGACAAATGTCAGTTATTTAAAGATATTTTAATTTCATAATTAAGAAAATTTTTATTGTGTAAAAATGGTTAAGATGGTAAAATTTTATGCTGTGTGTGTGTGTACACACAGTTCACTTAAAATGGGAAGCATGAAACTTGCCATTTTAACCATTTTAAGTGAACAGTTAATCGTGTTAAGCCTGTTCACATTGTTGTGCAACAAACTTCATAATTCTTCAGGTTTTGATTTTATTCCTCACAAAAGAGACTTGTAAACTCTATGACATTTAATGCAGGATTGTAAATATATATACCAAAGTGTTTAAGGACTTCATACTGGTCACTGAAAGCACTGTATTCAATTAAGTGATGGCCACTGGAAACTTCCTTGAACTCAGTTGTGAGTGGGCTACTCCCTAATCCTTTTCCTGGATGACCCTCTATGAGTAAGGACTGTGCCTCACTCATGTAAGGCCCTTGGTAATGTTTGTTGAGTGTCTGTGTGGGCTGATATGATCATCGTTGGTCTAGGATATTGCTTTTCTTGACCACCATTACAAGAATACAGGCTAATCCCCATGATATTCTGATGAAACACAACTCAACTATATCAAGAAAAACGCTAATGTTGTTAGCACTCTCATATCATAGCAATTAAAAATGAAAAGATAACGAGTGAAAGCAGCAAAATGCTTTTCTAATATCTAATAATGATCTTATTTTCAAGTGAATTATCTGATTTTATTTGCATTCGCAAATGCCTTAGAAACAAGTAAAATGAAAGAGAATATTATATTTTGAATTAATATTCAACCTTTTTCCATAGAATTAAAAATACAGTTTTGATGAAAATTCACAGATGGACCTCTCAGGGTCCTTTTCAGACCTGAGCCCATGATTCACTCTTTAAAAAAAAATCATTATTGAACTAGTTGCAAATGAGACTAGGTGCAAGTCTTTGGTCAATTCTCTTAATTGCTCTGGCCTTCAGGTATATTTAATTAGATCCTATTCTGTTTCAAACATATTTTGATTCCTTTATGCTATGTACCAATGACAAATATTAAAAATATGAACCATTGTTGGGCTTGGCACTGTATTCTGTTCTGAATAATGTAAAAGCAGATTTAGGACCATAGTGTTAAAGAATGTTTTATCTCCATAAAGCTGATTAATTTTGTATTTTATATGTTGAAATGTGGGTATCCTGGATTCTGGGTTCTTTTGTCCTGTGTGCTTTCTTGGAAGGACTTTTATCTATTCCGATGACTTCCTCTGTGGGCTGTGTGATTATAGTGTGTTTCTCTAGTCCTGACCTTCCTTAACCATATTTATTTATTTTTCTTTTTAATTTTTAAAAATGTTTAATGGAGGTAAAAATACACTTATCATAAAATTAATCAATGTAACGATTTTTAAGTGTACAGTTCAGTAGTGTTAAGTACATTTACACTGTTGTGCATTCAATCTCCAGAACTTTTTCATCTTGCAAAACAGAAATCCTGTACCCATTAGACAATGACTGCCCTTTCCCCACTCCTACCTGGTAATCTCTGATCTAATTCCTGTCTATGAATTTGTCTGTTCTAGGTACCTGGTATAGGTGGAATCACACATTATTTTGCCCTTTTGTATCTAGTTTATTTCACTTAGCATACTGTTTTCAGGGTTCATCCAGGTTGTGGCGTATACCAGAATTCCCTTCCTTTTTAAGGCTAACTAATGAGGAACCATATTTCTGCTTTCTTGATTTGCCCATGTGAGTGTTTTTGCAACATTCTATACTTAAAGTGACCAGCATTGGCCGCGCCATCTTTCCTGTAGAGCAGGCTTCTCCTCTGTAATTTTCTTAGTTACAGGAGAGTCTTTCACCTGGTCCCTAAGCTAGAACCTTTGAAGTTATTCTTCGGTGTGCTTCCATCATTTCATCTCTGCTCCATCGTGCATTCCTTTTAATTTTATCTTAGTCTCTTGAGTGGGCTCCCTCACTCCTGCGTTTCATCACCACTTGGCTTCTTGCCATTAGTCTCTTCCAAACTTAGTTCAACCTCCATATCACTACCAGACATAGACTGCTAAATAAATATTTTTCTGTAGTAAGGAAAAGGAAAAAATAAATCAGATCATGTTGCATTCATGCTCCGTTAGCTCCTTTTGTCCTGTCTTTCCTAGAGTAGTGTTCAGCGTCCCCCCCAATGTGTTCTGCAGAACCCAGTGCTGAGGGCTGTCAGGAGTTCTGCGAAGATGGTGTCCAAGTTAAACTGATTTCTTTACTGCCATGTTTATCAGCCCTCTTGATACCAAATATAAGTTATGAATCTCTGAAAGGAGATTATAGGAGGCCACATTTCCCAAGTATACTTGGCCACAAAATGGTTTTTTTGTTTGTTTGTTTTTGCTTTTGCAAAGCAACCCATAGAATCAGTACTCTGGAAAATGTATGCTAGGAAACACTAACTTAGAAGAGAAAAAGCTGGAGTTGTGGGTCCAGCATACAGGACCCTTTACATCCACTCTCCCCTCCAGCCTTAACCTCAGGATGCTGTGCCTGGCACACTATATGTTAGCCATTCAGAGCCTGACTGTGCCCCCCCCCCCCCCCCCCCCCCCCCCGCAACATGCTGTACACTTTGCAGGCCTCCATGCTTCTAGCATGAATTTCTCTACACTAGAAATATGCATACACTCACCCCCAACCTGATGAAATCAAGCTGGCCCTAAATCTTCTTTATCATAGCCTTGAAGAACGCTTTTCTATTCCTCATGGAATGCATTGCTTTCTATGTTCCTTCATAGCACTTCTACCCCTGGCTTCTCTGTTGTCCACCATCTATCTATCACCCTTCGTCCCTTTGTTCCTTTTTTCCTTCCTCCCATCCATTCATCCATCCATCATATTGTATTTTCAGTCAGTTCACATAGCTGCCTCTTTTATTGTTCTGAGAGCTCCTGGAGGGCTGGCACACTCTCTTATTCATCTTTATATCCTTGGCACTGAGTACCGTGCTTAACATGTAGGTGCTTCATAAATTAATGTTGAATTAAATAAAAAAGCTTTAAAAATCACAGAGCAGTTCTTTTCATAACAGGTTCATAGTGTTTTATAAGCAAGCATTATCTGAGGCTGGAGATTGAGAAAATAATACACTTTATTTCTTACATTCTGTCAGAGTTCTACCTGGACATTAACTTCTTAAATAGCATAGAATATATTTTTAAAACGTATGGGCATTGGAAGAGTAAGCTCACAGGTGAACCTTCCTTTAGGGTAGCAGATGATTGACAAGAGAGTGTACACACTGTAAGAATGAATGTAATTTTAAATCTTATGATTTCATTAAGGATGCAGACCTAGTTTTTTCAAATTCTGGCTGCAGAAAAAGTGTTTGAAAACAAATGCCCCCAGTCAGGCATGAGGGGACGTCCAGGTAGCATTGCTTATTTCAGCTAAAGATGAGAATAAATTAAAGTTAAATGAGCCCTGCAGTGCCCTGGGCCCCCAGCTAGATCTCAGACTGGCATGACAGGAGCATCTGTGGATGGATCTAAACTGATGTTAGCTTTATGCACCCGCTCGGACTATGGCGTCTGATTTCTGCAGTCATTGCAGGTGAGACCTAAACACCCATCTGTGGAGTGCTTCATTGTGCTAGGTACACATTGTCTATGACTATCACTTATAAATGAGGACCCTAAATTGATGAATCGAAAGGCTGTGGATAAAGCTCTCTGTACCCCGGTCTTTTAGGTTTAATGGTTTAAATACTAATGACTTCAGCCTTTGCAACAATATTGAAATAGATGAACAAACTCAAAGGGTGAGGTCAGAGAGACCCTCCTCTTAGGGGAAAGAAAGTCTTTTTATGCCGTTGACCCCTGGTTCATACATTGATGGTCACCAATTGAGAAGTGCAGCTGGGAAGCCACTTAGAGCAAAGTGTGTGTGATTATGTTTGTAACGATCAGCCTTTTCGTTCACCAAAGACCTAACTAGGATGAAAGAGCCTGTAGAGCACTCTGCATGCTTTATCACCACCCTCATCATTAACAACCACCACTTGTTATCTAAGTTTACTTCTCTAGGCCCTCTAATGCCTTAATAGTTGCTCAACAGCATAACTGCAACTTGGAAAGTGCATTTCTGAATGAAAACTCCACTCTTTAAACTCCCAGTCAACCCTACTGAAATCTCATTTTAATTCAGGGTCTTAGAAAATACTAGGTCATCTTGAGTAGGCATTGTCTTGATTTTCTACTTTTATATCAGCTTATTTACATCTATGGATTTCTTTATGAATTATTGTTCTTTAGGTAAAACAGCGTAATAAGTCATTTTAAAAATGCACTTAGAACCACATTTTACTGCAAATTACAGGTTTAAAACAGCTTCTTTGCTTTGAGTATAGTAATGATAGTGCAGTACACAATAAAAAATTATGTAACATTTGCACCTTTGGGGAGGAAAATCAGTTTAAAGTATTAAATAAGGGACTCTCCTAGAACATTGTGCTATTTATGGTTCAGCATTTGGCCAATTTATTCATTTAAAAAGTGAAATTTATGATTTTTTAAAATGGGTAATAAGGACATTGCTACTACAGTGTCATAAAGGTTTGTGAACGCAGGATGGATTTTGTCACTTGAAGAGGCTGTGGCTAAAAGTGGTCAGTAAGCGCTATGGTTGACACTGAAAATCAGAAAACTCAGTGTATGTCCTACCTTTTTACTTTTTTTACTTCTTAGGAAAGCACAGTTTATATGTAGAACACTGATCCTAAGTAAACAACTTGAATAATTTTTACAGACTTGCACACACCTGCATAACCATCACTCAAATTCAGAAATGGAGTATGACCAGACCTGAAGAAGCTCTCTTGTGCCCCCTCCCTGTGATGACCCTACCCACCCAAGGGTGATCACTGTCCTGACTTCTAATGATAAAATTACTTTGGCTCATTTCTCTGCTTTATATTATTGGCCTTTTTTGCTTAGCATTTTGTTTGTGACATTCATCCATGTTGTTGTGTGAATTTTAAATTGTTCTTTCTCATGGTAGTTGAGTGGTTCCATTAATTTATCCTTACCTATCACTTTTTGCTGCAATTTTATCATTTCATTAATTTTATTTCTCTGATTTAACTCGACACCAGTTTACCTTTAAAAAGGTCAAATGTGATTCCTTTTACTGCATGTGCCATGCAGCCTTTTAAAACATGGATAAATGAGGCAGCAATAAATTTAGCAAATTTTATGAGTAAAAGAAACGGGCAGCACATTTTCATTATTCAAAGGAGGTCATGTTCATGGCAGTCCATTGCAATTTCGAATATGTAAAAAGAAAGTGAATTTGGTAGAATGCCAAAATAAATTTAGTTGCAAGATGATGACAGAAATATAGTTGTACTTAGGTTTGGACATTGCCTTATACTTTATTATTGACTGGATATTTTTAAGGGAATATTTTAAAGCAGAAAAAGTAAATTTGGTTTGGTTACCCAGTACACAATTTCCAATATGCAAATTCCTCACATCTGTGTATTTGTTTTGCTGCAGACATAACCAGGAAGAGTTTAGTGATGAAATCTGTTCTTAATTACGAGAGCAGCTGTTGGAGTGGTAGCCATTTTTTTTCCTCCTGATGTGAAGTTGCCTGATTTACCCATTTTTGCCTGCATTTTTCAGGCTTGCTAGTGCAGAAAGCGGCCGCTTTGTGAGAGGCTGCAATTTGTTTTCTGTCTGAGAGCCAGTGTAAATGGACTAAATCTACACAGCAGGGTGATTTTATCTGTCCTCCTCACATACTGCAAGCTGTCCTACCTCTGCTCAGCACCAGAGACCTATAAAACTACCCAACAAATGAGGGGGCTGTTAAGTGTTCTGGCAAGAATTTCAGGCAGCAAGCGGTTCCTGTGAATTAACTAGATCCTTGTGATGGGGTTGGGGGTTTGGCAGGGTGGGCAGACTTGGACCATATAGAACTGAAACAGATGGTATTAATACACTATTTTGTCTTTAGATTTGTAGATTTTTAATAGGCATCTTTCCATTTCTATTCCATTACTTTTACATTCATAGAACTGTAGCATATTTATGATCCTGTAGGTTACCCAAACAAGGGAAAACACATTTAGATGATCTTTTAGGTTAGTTTTTAAGCAACCTTAGGTCCAGGCTGCCACAGAAGGGGACTATATTTATTTATTCTTAATATGTTTCCTAGCATTCTAATAAGGACTTTGCATGAAACTGGAAATGGAAGCTTTGTGTGAGACTGGAGTGAAGGTGATCTCCTTCACTATTATAATTTTCTACTTAGGACTGGATTTCAAAGCTTCACAGATTCCTTTCCTATAGAGAAGTCAATGAACTGTTACATTGGAAGCAAATGATACCTACATATCAATTGTGGATACATTTTACATTTCTTCATTCTCCATATTATGTTCAACTCTAGCCACAATTACCTTAACACTTGAAGTTTGACATTTTAAATATTAATTTATACTACGTTGTAAAATTAAAACACAGAAGACTAAAACAAATGCAAAAACAAAGTTTATTCTTACAATCTGGGGGGAAAACACTTCTGCATTTTGTTTTATTTTTCTAGAAAGAGCTTTTTTATTGTATTTTTTGTTTTATGTAAAAGAACTTTTCTTTCTCATGCTTGAAAACCAGAGTTTTACAAAAGCTTTTTGAAGTTGAGTTTTTTCCAAAATGAGTCAAATTAAAACTAATGTTATTTAGATTAATTTTTCTGCCCTGCTGGCAATTTTTGGAGCTCAGTGGTATGATTGCAAAACTCTAAACCTTCTGAAAACTGCTTCCCTGACAGCATTATTCTCTTTCCTATTTTAATTAAACTCAGGCCAATGTAGAAGAATTATCTGAGTAATACAGTCCATTACAGCCTCTTTACACAAAGAATTCAGAGAAAAGTGAATTTTTGTCAACTGGATTGCCCAGATCATTGTGTTTTCTGCCTTCTGTCTGGCCTTTCTGAAGTCAGTGGATAAAAGGGGACTGGTCCTGTTGCCCTTCAGGTTCTCCCCTCAGAGGGTAAACAACAGCAGATCCTTGAAGATCAAGTTGCTGCCTGGTTAGCAGAGATGTTGTCAAGTATTTGTTATTATTCTGGCTCATATTAATAACAATAATGATAATAGTAATCACAAAGACATTGACAAATGATTCACAAGTAATGCACACAGAAAAAGAATTATATCATCTTAGATTTAAAAAAAAAAAAAGACAGAGATAGGATCAAGACCTACTGGGGACCAGCCTTTATTGGAAGGATTGAAATGTTGTAAACCATTCAGAGCAGAATGGAGCAAATGGGCCAGATGAAGAGTAGGCTTCAGTCAGCTCTGCTGCCTCTGCCATCGGATAGTTGGTGGCTGATGACGTGGCCATCCTCTTCAAAGAAAACTTTGAATTAATCACATACTTGTACCAGGCTCTTCTGATTAAGCAGAAGTTAGATTTCATCTAATACATTTCTAATCTCTTACAGTTGAGTTCTAATCAGCCACAGACACATGGATACTTCTTTAAGGGCTGAGACTTTTGTCTTTATTAAACTGTGTGTGAATTATACTGTATATGCCCGATTATGTACTTGAAGTATGAATGAGTACTTACAAATTGTGACTAAGATTACACCCTGTCCCTCAGGGGGGTTACCCATATGTGGAAATTACCTGGGTCATTATAGGTGAGCAAACCTAGGTCATAAAGCACAGAATGTTCTGTTTCCTCCACTGTTGAACTTACCCATCTTTGGATATTTTTTTTTTCTGTTCCGATTTTCTGTATTTTTAAAAATCATAATTCCTTTCTTGATTGCCTGTTTTTTAGTTTCATTATGAGTTAAATACTCCCTATGTAAAGTTTTCTGCAAATGTATAGTAGATTTAGAATCCTGGGTCCGTAGCATGAGGGAAGTTAGAACCTCAGACCTCAAGAGTCATAAGGACTGTTTGCAGTAGTGACCATGTCAGTATGAAACTTGGAAATTCAGATAACTTAGTGTCTGTGGTTGCCTAAGCTCCTAAGGTGGATTGCATTTTTCTGTTATGTTTATGTTCTTCTGGTTTGGTCACTGTGTTAGTTTGTTTTCATGCTGCTGATAAAGGCATACCTGAGACTGGGCAATTTACAAAAAAAAAAAAAATGTTTAATGGACTTACAGGCTTGCATGGCTGTGGAGGCCTCGCAATCATGGTGGAAGGCAAGGCAAGAAGGAGCAAGCCACATCTTACGTAGATGGCAGCAGGCAAAGAGAGAGCTTGTGCAGGGTATCTCCCATTTTTAAAACCACCAGATCTTGTGAGACTCATTCACTATCACAAGAACAGCTGGAAAGATCTGCCCCCATAATTCAATCATCCCCCACCGGGTCTGTCCCACAACACATAGAAATTATGGGATCCAGATGATATTTGGGTGGGGACAGGGCCAAACCGTTGCAGTCACCTTGGATTGCATTGGGAGGCCAAACTGAACTCCAGAAGGTGGTAGTTTGGTCCCACTTGCCTCTGCTTGCCTGTGTGTGTCTTCCTCAGGCTGAGGAAGAGCCCTGTGCAGGGATAGCAGCTTTGAGGTGGTGCCAGTTCCTGGCGCTACGAATGGCAAAAAAACAACAGAAGGTACTGACTTCTTTTGTCTTCCCACAGTTGGCAATTCAGGGCTCTCTGTTTTAAAAAATTCTAGAAGTTAACAGTCCATGGACAGGAACATAACATTCATCTGATTATTGTAAGTGGAGTAATTCCCAATGATATTTTGAAGTTCAGGTGAGAAATGATACTAAGTTCCTATTCATTTGAATTTTTTTAAAAACATAATCTCAAATTTAAAGACAAATTTGGGAAAAAATTTGCAGACAGTTTGTTAATATCGTTAAGATATAAAGGACTCTTATATATCAATTAGAAAAAGTCCCAGTGCTCTAAAAACAATAGGCAAAGGTCCTGAGCAGACAATTTGTAAAAGATGATTCCAGCTATTCAAAATCATATAGGAAAATGAACATGAAGACACGCAAATGAAAATATCATTGTCATAATGTGTTACCTATCAAACTGGAAAAACTTGAAATCCTTCACTTAAGAAAGTGAAGGATTGGAAAGCAAGATTCTAATCTAAACTTCTAGTATCCTTCTAGAAGTTTAAATAGTTGTTAACTTTATGAAGAGCAATTTGAATATGAGTGAAGACATTTACAAGATTGAATACATGAATATGCATTATAGTTTCATTAAGCATGTCAAGGAATTGGAAAAAAATCTCTATGCCCTTATGTGATAGTAAAGCATGATTTTGAAAAGGAGTTAATGTCATAAGAAAATTTTCATATGTTAACTGAAAAATAAGTACATAAAAACAATATATACAGTATGATCCCAATTTTATAAATACACAGTCTGTCACTAGAACTTATCTTGATTGGTGACATTATGAGTTATTCATTTCTTTTTGCTCTTTTCCAATTCTTACAAAATGAACCTAAAAATTTTTTTTTTTTTTTTTTTGAGATGGAGTCTTGCTCTGTCTCCCTGGCTGGAGTGCAATGGCTCACTGAAACCTCTGCCTCCCAGTTTCAAGCAATTCTCCTGCCTTAGCCTCCTGAGTAGCTGGGATTACAGGTGCCTGCCACTGCACCTGGCTAATTTTTGTGTTTTTTAGTAGAGAAGGGGTTTTGCCATGCTGGCCAGGCTGGTCTCAAACTCCTGACCTCAGGTGATCCACCTGCCTTGGCCTCCCAAAGCTCCGGGATTACAGGCATAAGCCACCATGCCACACCTGGCCCTGAATTACTTTTATAATCAGAAGTAACTCATATACTTTAAAAATAACTGTGACTTAAAGGTGCCTTAGATGGACTATAGGAGCATGTTGTACCAACAGATATTTTGGTTAAATACAATACAGTGACTGAAAGGCATGCATTTTTAAGATAATTGACCTGTATAAAAGAAAATTGATACAGATAATAACTGCCCAGAGAGCGCTAAATAAGAAGAAAATACCTGGCTCTCTGCTTAAGACCAACAAACCTGGCATTAATGGAATCAGGAAAAGAAAAGCAGTTGCCACAAATCAAATCCTTTCATAGGGTGTATCTGTCTGTTATTCCTTTGACATCTGAAAATTGCCACATATTGGGAAAGAGAAATCATTGCCTTTCTTCATGTCCCTCCAGTACAGTTGTTTCTGAGATATGCTGTCTCTAGCTGCCAGCTCGTGTAGGCCCCTGCCAGAGAGTCATTCTGTCTGCACTTAGAGGAAAGAAAACATGGACTCCTTGACACCGTGTCTCTAAGGACTTATCTTGTGTCTTCCATCCTGGCATAAGAGCCAAGTGTGCCAGACAGCCTTTGAGGCTGAAATGAGATCAAGGAAGAGCAGGGGAAAGGCAAATAGCACAGCTTTTGTTTCCTCAAGTGATGTTACTACAATGAATGTGAAACTCAGAATCCTCTGTTAAGTCAAGCAATAGCAGAGGTTGAATAGCATGCTATGACAATAGTTGTGCTATAAACCCAAGGACATTGTTAGGAGTTTTCACATTTAAAAAAACGGCTGGAAACTTAGATTTAATTAAGGGCACACAATTATGGCAAGAGGTATAGTTGAAAACCATAGAGAGTGAGAAATACAAGCAGTAAGATCCTCAGAGCCATGTTTGCATATCTACATTGCCTGTACTTTATGGAATTCCGGTTCTTGGTGATATTTGGAGTTCAGATAGTGGATTTATAGTAAGAAAGAAGATGTTGAATATAGAGACAGTAGAACTAGGAAATAATTTTTTCAAAAAATAAAAGGTAAAGAACAGAAAAGCCTGGCTACAGTGGCTCATGCCTCTAATCCCAGCACTTTTGGAGGCCCAAGAGGGAGAATTGCTTGAGGCCAGGAGTTTGAGACAGCCTAGGCAACATAAAGAGACCCCATCTCTACAAAAGTTAAAATTAAAAAGTTGTCTGGTCATGGTGGCACATGTCTGTAATCCCAGCTACTCAGGAGGCTGAAACAGGAGGATCACTTGATGCCAGGATTTCAAGGTTGCAATGAGCTGTGATTATACCCATTGTACCACTGCACTCCAGCCTGGGTGAAGAGCAAGACCCCATCTCTAACTTAAAAAAAAAAAAGATAAAGAATATAAAAAAATCCTGAAGGTGGGGAGCTGTTCATTCTCCTTTTCATGGAATCTAAATAGTCCTTTTTCATGGTATGAGACTTCTCTCTGAATCCAAATATTCTCAGTCTTAGAGCCATAGCTGTTCCAAGCTTTGGACCAGCCCTCTTACCGCTTTTCTTTAAAAGCCCATCTCACAGGCTGCCTCTCACTAAGATGAGTTAGTTCTTAAGGCACTGATTTTTCCCTTGGGAAAAAAAGCAGTGGCGTTCAGTATAAATCTTTGTTGCAAACCCACACTGTATAACACACTGCAGGGTCTTAATGTGATACGACAACAACTTAGTCCTGGTTCTCAACTTTTGAGGCTACTAGTGAGGCAAGGAAATATATCTATTAATACATTATGCCCTATTTATACCCTTCCAGATTTTTGACAGAAAATCTATTCTGTCATTAACATCAATCTCTCCAGTTGGAGAGCCCATGTAGTCACTCCTTACACCACCTGCCTTTGATCCTGTTAGTTGCTGTGTTAGTTCATGTGGGCCGCTGTAACAAAAATACCATACACTGAGTGTGTGTGGTGTGTAAACAATAAACATTTATCTCTCACAGTTCTGGACACAAAGAAGTCCAAGATCAAGGTGGTGGCAGGTTCATTATCTGGTGAGGGCCTGTCCCCACAGATAACATCTTCTTGCTGTATCCTCACGTGGTGGGAGGGTAAGCCAGTTCTCTGGGGTCTCTTTTATAAGGACACTAATTCTCAACCTTGAGAGCTCTCTGCCTTTATGATCTAGTCACTTTCCAGAGTCCCCTTGGGGTTATGATATTCAACATGTGACTTTTGTAGGACACAGAGAGTGAGGTTATAGTGGTTGTCTCTTCCCTGCCATGCTGTGAATACGTGTGACCGCTTGGGTTTGTCTGGGGAAGAGAATGATATTTCCGTTATCCTGATGGTGTCCAGCTTTTGTATTTGTCATGTCAGCTGCTGGACCTGTCTTAGAGAGAAGTCACTAATCACTTCCACTTTTATGTTACTCTCATCATTGCATTGAGTTTTTTATTGACCAATAAATAATTTAGACATTGGCAGTGTTAATAAAACTGTAACGTAAACCTTTTCTAAGTAATTTTTCTGTATTGAGCTTATTAGCATCCTTTGGTATCTGCTGGGTTTTTAGCTTTACAACAGGCACTCACATATAAACATGTTTATCCTATTTAGATTTGTAGTTCCTGTGAGTCAGAGTTCTGTGAGCAGTCTTAACTTATAAAGCATGTTCAGACATGCTTTTCAGATGATTTTGTTTCATTTTAAAAGGGGAAATAGCACTAACCTAATAGGAATTCTGCTCCTGAACCTCAGAGGGAGCAGACGGTGCAGCTTTCTTTGAACTTTACTGCCTAGGCAAATGTTCTCTGCATTTAGATCTTCAAGAGTTTTACAGACTAGTGGGGAGTGGACATGTAAGGACAAGAGGAAGAGAGAGGCAGGTTTAAGCTGAGCTTTCTCTCCTCCTTAGAGCAGGACAGTGTTAGGATGGGCCGATTGTGGGTATAGAGTTCTTCTTTCTGGAGGAGCTCCGGCAGGAGCTGGGCAGATACTGGGAGCTATGACTAAGGGACATGCATTGTAGATAAGGTTTGACCAGAGATTTTCCAGGATCCCTGAACAACTCAGCACCTCTAAGCCTGTGAGGACACAATGGGTGAGATGAAGAGGGAGTCGAACTTCCAGCTCCTTGTGTGTCCCCTAGGGCTCCCTTTGAGTCCACACAAAGGCTCTTGAGCCCAATCTGAAGGTCTAAGGCTGTGGACATTTCCTCCATTTCTAAGTTGGGATAGGGTTGTCCAGCAAAAAGAAAAGCAAACACTGGTCTAATCTTAGAGACGTTTGTTTTAGAGCAGAGCTGAGCTATTACCTTTCCTCAAGAAGGAAAAAGGAGTGCTGCAAAGTTAAATACTGATTTAAAAAAAAAATTGGCATTTCCACAATTTCTACTACCACACGAGACCTCTTTTTCTTTTACTCAAAAACGTAGGCTCTCCAAGGGATTGGTGGAGGCTGGGGTATGGTGAGGGAGCAGAGCTCTCTGCCATGTTGGAAATCAGCCTCAGACAGGAGCAAGCCTTGGGTTCCCTGTGGTGGTAGAGATGAGCTGAGAGACGGTGAGGCGGTGAGAGCAATTGATCCACTGCTACCCCGCGTTGAAGAGATGACTCTCTAGATGTCCTGGGCTGGCGTTCTAGCTTCTGACATGCCAGTCAAACCCATAGATGCATACATCTGAAGGGACCATTGGTGGGAAGATTTATCCTCCTGACTTCAGACAAAGCCACATCCAAGCCATCTTGGGCATTAGGATGCTCTATTTTTGAAGTCTACAAAAAGGATCCCTTTGTCTCTTAGTTTAATGTTATGAACTCTTTAAGTCAGGAAATTTAACTTTAGAGCAAGCTCAGATTCTTTGTATGGTTCAGAGACCATTTTCTTTGGCGATCATCCTCTCTCTGAGTACCCTTCATATATTTGAAAACCAATACTAAACTGGCTTTCAGCTTTCTCTTCTCCCCAGGTGGAATAATTTCAGTTCTAGTCACTTGAATTCAGAAGAAAAAGCATGCTAGCAAAATTCAAATCAAGTAGATATAGCCTTTTTTAGGGCAACCACAACAACAGAAGAACAAAAGAAACGGTTTTTCTACTGAAAATGTTCCATCGGAAGTTCAGGCTACCTGAAATGAAATTAACAGTTTTATATTAAATTTTTATAACTGCAGAATTAACCAGTTGCTGCCTATTCCCCTTCCAGTGGAGGCTGGAGTTTGCTTTTCTTTGTAGGCCTTGTGGATTTCCTTTGTGAATTTAAAAGCAATTAGGTGAGTTGAAGAGATTTAGGGGCTACTGAGAGAAACAAGATTCTTTAGTAAGGGTTCCTTACCTTTGCCAAAACCTCAGCTCTATCTGGAATATAAGTTATTAATCTTTTGGAAGAGCTATAGATCCAATTGAAAATCTGATGAATGCTAAGAACCTTTTTCCTAGGAACATATGTATGTATACCTACAGAAACTATGCCATAACAATTTCATTGAGTCCTTGCACCTCAGATTCTAATCTCGAAACCTAAAGTAGGATGCATTTTAACCAGAGATGAAAATGACACATTTTACATAAAACTCTTAATTGATGACGAGAAAGAAAAAAAATGAAATTTTTCTTTATAAAGGGGTAGAGTAAAACAGATTCCTGTTGAAGTACAGTTCTCTGTGACTTAATTGGAAATTTAATTTAATTTAAATTGAAAATACTTTTTCATTTCTGAAGTATTCCCACCAGAAATCTTTAATATCTAATAGAATTTAATTTTGTGTAAGAATTGGAGTTAACTCCTCCTTGCAATGCAGTGAGCATTGTAGAAAAACCGTGGGCAGGCAGTAGGAAAGTGAGCTCTTCTGGTGGTTCTGATACTGGCTGGTTTTGGGGACCTGGGTACATCTGTCACCTTCTTGGACCTTCTTAATCAGGAAATGCTGCTTTCAAAATCTGTTTCTTAGTTTCATTTTTTTGTGGGTTTTAAAAAAATTTTAGTTATTCTATCTCCATGGCTATGCCTTTCCAGAATTTAATGAAATGTTTCTTGATGCAGACTGTTATAATCCAGTAGGATGGTTTGGCAAAAAAATGAGTGGAGAGAAAAGATAATGAGATGTTGGCAAAAAGGGCTATGTCCACAATTGCTCATCAAAGTTCATGTGTCACTCACCCCATCTCAGCAGCTGAGCTCCAAACACTGGTGCAGTAGAATAAAAATGAAAATGACTCCTGCCCCCTACTGCCTCCCTCCTACACATGCCTTAAGGAAATAAGATCCAGATTTTCTAAACAATTTTCTTCGTTTTACTTTATTTTAATTGGCAAAATGTCATAGGAAATGACTTGTCAGTATATCAGGTTTACATATATATTTCCATTATCATACGTAGAATGTTGGCACCCATAGATTTGAAATCAGACTTTCTTACTGTCATCATTAGTGTTTCATAAGCAGGTATATACTATTCAAGTAAAATAGTTCAGGCTAGATAGTTAGATAATTTCGATAGATTGTTGGGTTTTCTCTGCTTTGCATGGTAGTTCAGAATATCTAATTCTACCCCAATTCATTGGGGTTAAAATGAGAGGGCAGTGATTCAGTGGGTCTGGGTGGATGGATTCCAGCTTCAAGTCAACCCGTATCACTCACTTGCCTAATGGCTGTCAAGAGAAAAGACCCAGTGAGCTTTGGTGAAACACAAAATCAAGTTGACCTTGGCCTAACAGTAAGTTAGTATGATTGCCTGGGTATGAATGCATTGCAGTTCAGCCGGCTTCTGGGATGGCCCACATAATCTTGGTTATTTCAAGTGGAAAATCTTAATATTCCCTTAGTGATCAAGCTACAGGTTTCAGGAAGTCACTATTAAGTACCACTACTTTGAATTGAAACCTGATAATGTTTTCTTTCTTTCACCACGCCACAGAGCTGGATTGCCATACCTTTCCCAGACCATCATTCACTCTGGTAGAGTTTGTTACGTGTGTCACTATTTGGGAAGGCAGTGTGTGTATATTCTCCGTGGGTACCAGTGGGTGCATGGGGAGAAGGGACTCCAAGAGATCTCATTAATTAGCCTTTTATTTCTGCTGTGGATGACAAATGTCAGCTTTTGCACTTATTTCATACTCAACTGCTGAACTAAATCTCCACACTCAAGAGCCTTCACTGCTGCGGAAACAGTAGTGAAAAATTATTTCCATTTTCCATTGGTCAGGGAGACAAAAGGTTGTCAGATTGGTTAGAGGCAGGTTTGAGATAAATGCTGTCACACCCTGGTAGTAAAGGAGAGAGGATTATCTGTGCATCACTGCAGCAATTACTCATACTTTTAGTGGTGAGCCTTTCATCACTGCAATTAGCTTCTTGTCTGCAAGTGTTTGGATACAGAGACTGTGGTTGTCATGCAGTCAGTGTCAGAATCGCTCAACACTGTGCTCACTTTTGTGCTTGAGTACACTTATTGATGAGCACACAGGTGTTAAATTAGATTGGTTTCAATCCATTGTATGAAGTCACTAGGCACCAACTAAGCCTCCTCTTGCTGAGGTTTCCGAAGTCTAGGTTACAGGAAAATGAGGACTAATCAGTTTCAATCAAATAGGAAGTATTATAAATATTCACCTAATTAAAGAAAAGTTTATCACATTTCACTTAGGGGGAAAAATAAAACAAGCCTTGGTAGAAAATAGGCATTTAGAAAAGACATCTACATTTTACATGACAATGTATTTGACTTTCATTTACCTCCATTATATTAACATAATTTGTACATATTCAACATCTAAAGTCCCTTACCTTTCCAGCTCAGAAAATCACAGGTGAAATTGTTCTTGTGAAGTTACGTTTAAATGCAAATTAGAAAGGCAGCTTCAGAAATTCATGACCATTTCTGCTGCTTGGGGTGTCTCGGGTGCTCTGGCTCCTGGCTCAAGGCAGGACTCTTATTACTGAAATGGCTCATTAATGCCAGCTTTCCAGAGGAGGAACCCACCCCAGGCACCCCTGCCTCAGAGCGGGCCACAACAAAGGGCCAGCAAACAAGCAGCCCCACTAATTAAAACAATAGCTGCAAAGACAAAATGTGCCTACAAGACCTGTACCTGGAGCAATTATTTCCCATTAAACTGCTCATTAAAAAAACAACAACAACAAAACAGAAGACTTTACCTAGAAAGGGGAAGACATTGGAAATTAGAATCAGGCAATTAGAACTAATGCAGTATGGTTTTGTATACCCAAGATGAAGTGGTGATTGGCAGGTATCAAACTTTGAAGAAATTTAGGTCCAATTTTAAGTGACTTTTACCCCTATGTGCACAAAACAGAATAAACCATAACCATCTGTCTTAGGGATAATCTGAATCTATGGGTAAAAAATATTTGGGAAATATTCTGAATTGACTTAGGCGATGGGAAAGTGGAGCCAGTAGAAAGACTTGCTTATCTGCTCTCTTTTCCCACCTTGCTGAAAAAAATGTCAACACAATAGAAGTCCTGAAGTCTCTGTTTTCCCTCCTTATGTCAAACCTTACAAAGAGGTCCTTTGCTAGGGAGCAGGTGGAATACTTTTTAGAAGCATCTGTGCCTTGATAAGGAAGCATAGACCAGAGTTAGAGAGGTAAGTGTGACTGGAAAACAGGAAGAAAAAGAGCAACTTTCTCTACAGTGAGCAGTCAGTGGAGAACAGCTAGGGGTCATGGGAATCTAAGCTTGAGAAACGACACAAGGTAAACCAGGGAAAACAATTACAGGTATCATGTGTTGTTTTCGGGTTTATTTCTGATCAGATCAAGTATATCAAAAAGCCTACTATTGTGCCCAGTAAGATCAGTAGAGGAGAAAAGCTTGCATGGCCATCTATTCCTAACCATTTATAGGCATTGAGGCACCTGTTATGATGGTGCCAGGCTTAACAAAGGAATGAAAAAAACCAATGCAGCATTCCTTTTAAGCAGAAGTGCCTGGAGAGCTGGAGCCAAGAGGCACCTCTCACCTCTGGGAGTTGGGTGAGGCGTTGGGAGCATACCTTTGCCTCCTTCCTGTTCTTTCCTTGACCATTCTTACAGTTCCTGACACTCTACAGTCATTCTCCGTTCTTTTTAGACTTACAGATTCTTCGTATCACTTAGCACCATCTGCAATTATCTTATTCATTTGCTGACTTACTGCCTGCTTCCTCAACAAGTTAAGGGTTGTATCTGTTTTGTTAATTGCTATATCCTTGGCACGTAAAAACACCTAGCATACTGTAAAAGCCCAATAACTGTGTGTCAAGTGAATGAACTAATGAAGTAAAATACTATCTGTGATGAAATGCAAAGCAATATGGACATTCCACTCTGTGTGGTGTCACTGTTTGTCTTTTTCTGAACTTCCCATTCTATCCCCATGATTCCCTAAAATCGCCCCTATGCGGACCAGGCAGAGAAGAATGACTTGCCTGAATCAACAGTTAACCAACTGTAAGCAGCTATGAATGTAAATAATTCTCTTGGACTTCCTCCTGTCCAAATGTTTCTGCTGGATAGATCTTTGGGTCTTCTTGTGGCCTCTGAGATCTCAGGGTAGACACATGGACGACTGTGAAGCCAGCCTGTGTCTTCCGAGCCTGAGAGGCTACTTCTTTTGATTTCTGTAGTAGACCATCAGTGATACCGGCACCAGGATTTGGAATACATTTATGTGTTGCCTAATCTCATAGTCCTCTGCTTTTGGTGCCTGGTGGATTTCTTAGAGCCACTAGCCATCTGGCAGATGGTCAGCTGGCCCTAGGTGAGGAGATTTCTGTGACACTGGGAAGGACTGTGGCTTGATGTGAGTCCATTGTCAGTTGTTTCACCTGTTAATGGATTTAGGCTTCTTTTATCTTTAAAATAGACATGTCAAGTTTTTTTTTGGTTTCCTGTTCATGATTTAGATAGTGGACATCAATTCAGATTTTTCTTTTCTTCTGCCGTAAAGCTTTCTTAACCAGGCATCAGGATGGATATGTTTCCAGGTTAGTCATACTGAACTGAAGCCTCTAATGCATTGACTCTTGTCACTTATTTTTTTGGTTTGGTTCTGAGCCTGACTTTCCAATGGAGGGCTCGATGGTGAGTTGTTATTTAAACCAAAATGCCCTTCAAATTATATTTTATGATCATATTACCCTGCTTAGAGTGTTCAATACAAAATGGATCAAACACTACATGCTCAGTCAACAGTGGACAGCACAGTGTGAATTACACAAAATAAATTTAAAATGTAGACACACACACATACACATACTTGGAGCTGCAAGGGGAGATATGACATTTACATTTAGGAGTATTGGGTTGTGGGTTGTGGCTTTGGATGAGCTGGAAATAATTTTGGCTGGAGAGAAAAGGTTATATTGTAGAGAATTTGAGAGACAGCCAGAAGAGTTTGGATATTTTCCTGGCCGTAGTGTGAACTAGAATCAGTTTAGTGAATGGGATGAGATGTGGTGGAAGTTAAGTTTTAGGAAGATTATTCTGGGGGTAGCAGAACAGATCGATAAGGAAAAAGTTGGAAATGTGTGAATTAGGCCACTGTCGCAGGAAGCAAGTCCTGGTGGATGGAGACCTGTGTGGAAAAAGCGAGGAAGGAGGAACTAGATGACAAGAATGGGCTTGTGGGACAGGTCAGAGGAAAACCGTAGGACTTGGAGATTCACCGTCTGACCGAGGTGAAGGGAGAACAAACTGGAGGGTATTTAGATCTTGTGGCTTGATGAAAAGAGTTATTTAGAGTCAGGGACGTGGTAGGAGAATAGATATGGCAATACTTTATGTGTTTATAAAGACTTAAAAACTATTCCATTATTCCAACCACCTTCTGGATCAGGCAGGAAAGATAGTTGAACGCTCACGTTATAGACATAGATGCCTAGGAAGCTTAGGGAGTGCAAGGCTAGAGAGCGTGGAGAAGCCGGGTTGACTGAGGGTCGGGGATCTCCTGCAGTGCTGAGGAAGCACGGGAGTAGAGCGAAGGTGTGTGAGACTTGCCTCCTCCATGTGATCATCCAAGCGGTGATGCAGACTCTTAGGGAGGGAGACGTAGTGAAGAAAGAGGAGGAGGCGAAGAACTCTGCCTCGAAGCCTCTGCGTCACTAGGGGCAGCGGTAGACCTCCCCGGAGGAGGAGGAGGGCTAGAGGCTTGAATGTGCAGGAAGGGGAGTCTGTCTGGAAAAAGCGGGGCGGGGGGAAACGGTGTCCCATGTCTGGAAAGGCTACGAGGAAGGCTCATTTCTGTGGCAAAGAGAAGGTCATTGTGGACTTTTATGCAAGCAATAAAAATAGTTTAATAAAGAATTTGAACCGGGTCATAAAGAATGTCAAAGTGTGTGGTGAGTAGGTGATTCTAAACCAAACTTAGTAATGAAGAAAGGAAAGGGGAGGGCAGGAGAAGAAACAGGGAGGGAGGGAGATGTTTTCATCTAATCAGTGGCTGTTTCAAGCCATGGAAGATCTGTGATTGTTTGATGAAAGCGGAAGGGGAGAAAGGATCGTCCGGCAGAAGGTCAGGATGATGAGCTGAAAAGAGAAGGGACATCTCTGGGTCACAGGTGGAGAGAAGATGGGGACATCTCTCCTGTCAGGATGGTACATGGACAACCCCAGTCTGTTGTCAGCTATTGGGTAAATGCCCTAAAGAAAAACTAGAGAGCACATCTTTTTGAGCTTGTGCTTTTTGCCATTTTCTTCCCTTTATCCCTTATCAGAAAATGCCTTTACCTCTCACAGAGCTGATTACCATTCATCTGCTATTATGTGATATGCTGTTTCTTCTCCTGCAGCATTCAGAGAGCAGCGCACAGAGAACCTGCTATGAGACAGAGAGAGAGTGCCTGTAAGAGGAGGACATTATATAAATGGATGACACTCTTCTGATAATTCTGTGTAAAATTTCGGAAGTTCTAATTATAAAAGATACTAAATGGATATTCAGACTCAGAAATATTGAAAATTATTTGTATTGGTAGGTGTTAATTTTAACATTTGTGTCTAGATTTGGCCGGCACAGTGACTCACGCCTGTAATCCCAGCACTTTGGGAGGCTCAGGTGGGCGGATCACCTGAGGTCAGGAGTTTGAGACCAGCCTGCCCAACATGGTGAAACCCCATCTTTACTTAAAAAAAAAAAATTAACCAGGTTTGGTGTCAGGCGCCTGTAATCCAAGCTACTAGTGAGGCTGAGGCAGGAGAATCACCTGAACATGGGAGGCGGAGGTTGCGGTGAGCCGAGATTGTGCCATTGCACTCCAGCCTGGGCAACAAGAGTGAAACTCCATCTCAAATAAATAAATAAATGAAAATAAAAATAAAATATGTGTCTAGATGATCTGGTAGATATGGTGCAGATTTTCAGTTAATAACTTTTGATTAATAAGAAATAATCTGTCTTCCTAGACAAGGGAGTTTAAATTGTCCCATGTACGAGAGGAGCTCTCCAAACGTGGATCTTCCCACCAGTTAGTACATTTTGTTGAAAGTGAACTAAGGTCACTAGTCACCCAAAGAGAACATGAAGTTGTATGTCACCTCCAAGGGTAGAAACGGAGTGACGCTGTGGCCTGACACCCACAGGGAGTCATGAACAAGAGAGTTGTTGTTCTCTCTTGCATGCTGGGGCAGTGCACCTTGGTCTTCTCCTCTCCTTTACACCCACGCAACGGGGAGAAGAAGCCACAAAACTGCTCCCACACTCCATTCCCTCTTCTTGGATCTTGCAAGGACAGCAGGAGTGTGGGGCGGAAGTCAGTCAGGCCCGACTCCAGGGCCTACTGTGCTCTTTCTGCACACACACTCCCTCTTGCTGCTTTTTCATCTCATCTCACTTAGGACCCTGATGCTGGTGGTTCTTTTTTTTGCAATGGCACATTTCTAAATTTTGGCACATGATGAAGAAGATGTCACTTCAGTTGCTTAAGGAGTGGGGAGCAAAGAGAGGCAGAGGGAGGTGAGCTTGGAAAGGGAAGGGCGGAAGGAAGGGTGTGAATGCACCTTCTGGCCGGAAGCTGTCATGGCTGCCTGTGCATTTTATGACAAACCAAACTTACCATTGGCCATTTGTCTCCTGTGGCTCCCTTTTTGTGTTCCCCGTTTCTCATCTATGTTGATGGCACTCTTGTTCTTGTTTCTTGGTGTTCCTGCCTACTAAATTATTCCAGGGCAGTGAAAGCCGTCTCTACTCCAAGTTGTACCAAAGCAGAAATGTCAACTGAATTATCTTTAATGAAATCATTTTCTTTTTTAATCATAGAGTCAACCAAAATGGAGGAAAAAAATAAGATTTGCTTTAATTGCAGCCACTTGGAACACCCAGCCTGGGGTTAAACATCCTTTCATCTTGCTTGATTGTGACAGACAGAGTAGGCATCCTTAACTCTCTAGATGCTTGTGGTTTGGGGATAATTGCAATTGGGTTAGGAAAGTAAAATGAAGAAAATGCATGGTTGAGAGGAAAATAGAATCCACTTAAGGGCAAAAGTAGGTTTTAAAAATGGAAGGAAATGAAGTCAATTGCTGACCGAGTTGAGCACATGGGAGATACTAAAGCATGAGGCCAGAAGAACACCATGGTGCTGAAACGAAGGTCCTGGAGGCGTAGAGGAGGGAATAGTTTATTCTTACTGAGGGGAGCAGGGGAGGTGCTTCTCAGGTGAGTGGGCCTTGAGCGGACGATGAGGGAGCTCACGGGACAAGGCATAGATGGATGTGTGTAGATGTATGCTTTTGTATTCAGGGAACACAGAACGACCTGTTTCTTGGAAGATTTGGGGCTTCGTTCCTTAGAACATGGTGAGGCATTAGCAGAATGGTATGTTCCAGGCTGTGTTGAAAAGAAGACAATCCTGTGGCTGTGTGAGCGATGGATCGTGTTTTAGTAGATGGAAGTCAGAGAGATCCATAAGGAAACTGTTGCAAGAGCATAGGCACACACTGGTGACCTTGAACTAAGGTAGTGGCGTTGGTTCTAGAAAGAAGGTGGATGTGTGAGAGTCATTTCAGAAATAGAATACAAATAACTTGGTAATTAATTAAATGTGGAGGTAAGGTAGGTGAGGTGCCTGAGAATGCTCCAAGTTGCTTTGCTGTTTAAGGATATGGTCGTACCATGTAAGCAAGGGTGTGCTTTTTTTTTTTTTTTTTTTTGGCGAACAAAGGGCTCTGCTTTATTGTGTTGGCCAGTTTCCATGGCGTAAATGCCCTCTCCTAGCCCATTTCTGCCTACCCCCAGGACAGTGCCACTGAATGTGGAGGTGGGAAGAGATGGACACAATCGGTTCCTAAGCTGGTGTGAGCCAGCTCCAGCACACCCCTGTGTCTGGTAGGTTATGGAGAAAGATGCCTATTTCGTTTTGAATGGCTCAAATTTAATGCAACAGTGGAAGATCCATAGGAAAGAGTCAAGCAGGCATTGGAAACCTAGAGCTGGCACTCAGGAGAAAGACCAGGCAAGACATGAAGATGGAAGTCGTCAGCATTAAAGTGCTGGGGGTGGTGGGCAAGAGAGGCAAAGAAATTGGGAGAGGAAGGGAGGGAGGGTGACGGAATTTACAGAAGTGGACTGAAAATGGAACCTTGGGGAATACCTATGTGTAAGGGTAAGAGACAAGGAAAAACACAGAAATGAAAGATGGGGAAGAGAGCAATGGGAGGGCTGGGGTGAGGATTGTGAGAAGGCAGAATTGCAGTATGGAAGACAGCAGAGTCCAAGAAACACAGTGATGTCATCAGGATATAGGATGTTTTGACTTCCAACTTATGAATATAAACATTTTAATCAGAACTGGCCAAGCATGAATTAATTTTCATGAAGCTCCTGAGGGAATATCATTAAGCCAATTTAATTCCTTCCCATAATCAATTTTCCATAGAGTGCTATTAATCTGTTTCCAATTTCTTCCCATTTTTGTATCTTAACGAAATTATTTAAATCAGAATAAACTATTTTCCTCATAAATATTGTGAAAAAAGATTTTATTTGTCAATAACTTTAAACAATCTCTATTGAATTTTACTGATTATATCCTCTGTCATTCTTCATTTTCTTCTGAAGCCATCTTCTCTGGGTTCAGTTTCCCTGGATTATTTATTTATTTATTTGTCAATGAATAACAGATGACCCTTTAGGCAGTATTTCATCTGTGTAAATTGTAATCTGTGCTCATTATAGCCATGTAAGTTTTACTTTGTCTTTAAATACAAACCTACTAAGCAATCTAATTTAGTTGCTTTTTCCTGACAGGCCACTTGAGCACTGGGCATTAGGAAACTAGGTGGGAATCCTAATGGAGAAAGATAGATGTGGTTTGGAAAACTCAATATAAATTTATTAATAAAAGTCTTAATTAAAATCTGATACTGGGAGAAAATAATTTCATTGTCTCTATTATAATAATTTTAGTATCTTGGAGTTTTCATAGTGCTTTAAAGTAAAGAAAAATGCAAAATTATTTCATTTGCTAGTCAAAATAATGAAAATCTCATGTATAGTATATTTATTTCTACTCATCATGAGGCAGTTGTGTTAATATATAGTCAAAGAGCAAAGCACTATGTCTGATTAGCTGGTTTTGGCAGAAATATGACTAGTAGGTTTGAAAGATCACACTGGGCCCAAGACAAACAGAAGGAATGTCCGTCATCTTGAGAGCTCGCCCCACTTCTAACAGGTCATCTGTGGTTGGTGGCATTTCGGTGGTGAATTTGCCACAGCCCATAGGCTGGAGTGGACTCACGTAAACTAACAAGACAAACATGTGAAACCATAATGTCATTTTATTCATTTAAACAAGAAAAGGACTTCAGAAAAAGCTTAAGAAAGAATATACGACTGTGATCTTGGCTGGCTTTGAGGAAAAAAGCAAAGTCAGACATATGTACAACCATAAATTTCAGCTATTGGCTTCAGTTTTCTGATGCAAGTTTAATGTGGATTTCTAAATATTTTCATTCATCTACTGTGCACTCCAGGAGAGAGAGCAGAACTGGAATAATTAAAGTCCAATGAGTACAATTCTGTGTTTCTGCCTCCATCGTGCAGATGCCTTACCAACAGGGTATTAGTAATAGATTTGACTAAGGATTCTTTTTCTCCGGGAAGGAGCTGGGATGGATGTTGTGTGCTTTCCTTATTTCTTTGTTAGCATGGTTGCTTCAACCACTCTTCTGAGCCACATGTCCTTTCTTTAAATAGGTGGGTTCTGTCAGGATGTAGTCTAGTCTTCAATGTTTAACAATCATAGTGATTTTTTGGAAAATTTGTGTATTTCATCTTCTGCTCATTTTGTGTGGTTCATAAAGTTGAAATCTCCGAGAACAATTTCAGACCCTAGTTTTGGGGAGTCTTAACCCTGAGTATCAACAACCACAACACTGTCAGTCTTTTATAACATAACATTGCTTAAAGATTGATGGTTGAATTGAATTACAGTCAGCATCCACAGTTGCTTTAGTTTTTGAGATCATTGTAGAGTCACATGCAGTCGTAAGAAAAAACTCAAAGAGATTGTGTACCCTTCCCCCATTTTCCTTCAGTGCTAACATCTTGCAACACAGCCATGAGCATATTGACATTAACACAGTCAAGATACAGAAGAGTTCCATGACCACAAAGATCCATTATGTTGCCCCTGCATCCTAGGAATAAATCCCAAATAAATCATGGTGCATAATTCTTTTTATACATTGCTAGATTCAATTTTCTAATATTTTATGGAGAATTTTTGCACATAATACTTTAGACTTTTCCTCATTCTAATGTAGGCGTTTAGTACTGTAAATTTCCCTGTCAGCATGACTTTAGCTGCATGCTACATATTTTGATGTGTTGTATTTTTATATTTATTACATTCTATGGATTTTTAAATATACCTTTTGAGATGTTACCTTCGAACCATTCAGTATTTAGAAATGTGTTTAACTTTTAAGTATCTGAAGATTGTTCTGTTATTTTTGTGTTATTGATTTCTAGTTTGATTCTGTTATGGTCTAGAGAACATGGTCTGTGAGATTTTAGTTCTTTCAAATTTGTAGAATTTTGTTCTGTAGCACAGAATATGCTCTATCATGATAAATGTTACATGAACACTTGAAAAATGTATATTCTGCTGTTGTTGAGTAGAGTTTTAAAATACATGTCAATTATATCTTGTTGGTTGATTGTAGCATGTATTTCTTCTATATCCTTGCTGATTTTCTGTGTAGTAGCTCTAATTATTGTTGAAAGTAGGGTATTTAAGTCCCCGGCTATAGTTATGGATTTATGTCTTTCTCCTTTGAGATCTATCAGTTTTTGTTTCATGCATTTTGAGGCTCTGTTGTTTGGTGCATATACTTTTAGGATTGTTGTACCTTCCTAATCAATGGATTGTTTTATAATTATGTCACATTCTTCTTCGTCTTTAGTATTTTACTTTGCTCTTAAGTTTACTTTATCTGATATTAATATAGCCACTTCTGCCTTTTTAATATATGTTTGCATGGTATATATTTTTCTATCCTTTTATTTTCAATCTACATATGAAGTTGTATGTAAAATCTGTTTCTAATAGACAGTATATTGTTGGATCATGTGATTTTTATCCACTCTGACAATCTCTGTCTTTTATTTGATGTATTTAGACTTACTTTAAGGTAATTAGACTTACTTTTAAGGTAATTATTGTTATATTTGGGCTAAGTTCTTTTATTATTTTCTAACTGCCTCTCATTTTTCTGTTTCCATTTTCTTAATAGTCTATGGGTTGTTAGAACATTTAAAAAATGGTTCTGTGTTGATTTGTTTTTAGTGATTTTTGTTTTTTGTTTTTTTTTTGTTTGATTGTTTTTTAGTACACCTATTTGTATACTTTTCTTAGTGTTATCTCTAGGTATGACAATACACATAAGTAACTTATCACAGGCTGCCAGTATCAGTGTTTTACCACTTTGAATGAGTGTTAAACCTCATGTAGAATGTAGAAACCTGACTGCCATTTGGGTATATTAATCCTTTCCTCTCTTTAAATGTAATTGTCTAAGTACTTCCTGTATATACATTGTGTACCACATCAGGTGCTGCAGTGATTTTTGCTTCAGCCATCAATATTACCCATTCTCATGCTCTTTTTTTCCCTGAAGTTTCAGACTTTGTTCTTTTTATCTTTTCTGTTTAGACAACTTTCTTATCCATTTATTAAGGGTGGATTTGCTGGTACAAATTCTCTTTTCTTTCATTTAGGAATGTTTTTATTTACCCTTTCATTTTTTAGGAATATTGTTACCAGATATAGAATTCAGTTGATAGTTCTTTTCTTTCAATATTTGAAAAATGCCAAGTACATTTTTTCTGGCCAGCATGGTTTCAGATGATAAATCTACTTTCATGTGAATTGTTACTCCCCTAGAGGTAATGTACTTTTTCTCTTTGGCTGCTTTTAAAATTTTTTCTTTGTCTTTAGGTCTTAAAAGTTTAATTATGATGTGTATTGTTGTGGATTTCTTTGGGTTTGTTTATCCTATTTGGATTTCGTCAATCTGCGAGTTTATGTCTTTCACCAAATTTGAGAAGTTTTCAGCCATTATTTTTACTAGGATACTCTTTTATCCATACTCTCTTCCTCCCATTTGGTGCTCTAATGATTAAAAAAGAGGTTAAATATCAGTGTAGATGTGGCTAATATTACAAAAAAAAAAGGAAAAAGCAAGTTAGATGTATTTTTTTCTCTACTGTTTAGATTGAGTAAATTCTGTTGCTGTGTCTTCAGGTTCACTGATTCTATCCTCTGTCATTTCCACTTTCCTATTGAGCTCATCTAGTGATGTTTTATTTCTACTATAGTACTGTTTAATTACATAGTTTCAATATTGTTCATTTTTATAACTTCTGTTTCTGCTGAGATTTTGGTTTTATTTGCTTCAAGATAGTTTATAGTTCATCGTTGAATTATTTTTTTGTTGACAGCTTTAAGGTTCTTGTATCATCATTTTAACACCTGATCATCTCAGCATTGGCATCATCTGATTGTCTTTTCTAATTCAGGTCGTGATTTTCCTGGTTCTTGATGGGTGATTTTTTATTGCCTCCTGACATTGTGGCCATTATTTTAAGAGTCTCCATTTTTACATTTAGCACCCAGGCTACTTTTGTGGGCTATGGTTGTAGGGAAAACTTAACATTCAGAGCCTTTGTAGTGCTACCTTGGTCTGCTTGGTTTATCTTGTGCTGTTCGTGCTGCTGCTTGAGGAGAAGGAGGAGGGAGTTTCTGTGAGGCTGGGTTCCCTACTGCATTAGGTGGAGCAATGGAGTATGTAGCCTCTAAGAATGAAATGGATGAAGAGTGCTTCCTGGGCTGGGTACTTGTCGCAGTGGGATCCCCTTTTCTGGTGTGCCTGGCTGCCACATGTGTCTGAGGCCTGGTAGGGAAGGAGAACCCTTCCTGGGCTGAGTGATCTGCCTTGCATGGTGTGTCTGAGTTGGGGAGGAGAATCTGAGGCCTAGAGAGTAGGAGAGTGCTCCATCTGGCCAAATTTTTGTCAGTGGGGTGATTGATCTGTCCACTTTGTGGGTTCTGCCCCTCCTGGTTTTATTGGTGGGACTCTTAATTTGCAGAAGGAATGCACTTACCAGGGCTGCCTTCTGTTGCTATATATAGGCTGTGGGTTGGGAAATTCCAGGTCTGAGTTGCCTTTTATTGGCAGGGCAGCATTGGGATGCCATGTCACTTTGTGGCTCTCTAAACCTAGCATCTCTGATCAATTTATCTTACTCTTTTCATCTTTCACATGGAAACTTTGGCTGCCCCTCATGGTATTTTCAGGGGTTATCATTGTGCTTAGTAGGAAGGAGCAGGAAGAAATGAGACTACACCATTTTTTCCAGACTAGAGGTACACAAGTCAGTCCAAAATATTTTTGAGACCCAGTTTGTTGGGACTGTGGAAAACTCAGAGACAGATAATCTCTAAAACCTGTGTGCATCAGGTAGACCAGCCAGTCGGGAACAAAGAGCTAAGGAAAATGGCAAAAGTAAAACCACAAACGTCTCAGGGCAAAATGTGATTAATTGCCAAGTGAGTGATATGGGCAAGAAACACTGGGGACCCTGAGGGAGGATAGATCAATACATCTTCCAACCTGACTTCAGCAATTAATGACCACAGTTTTTCAGCAGTGTGATGCCCAAAGCATATGATCTTCACATGAAAGAGGCCTCTAGCTGGTAGAAAGGAATAGAAAGCTGGAGATTAGCATCGTAAAACAAGACCCCTTCCCCAACTTGTCTTGGCCCTGCTTCTCCATATGCTGGGGGAGTGGGAGGCAAGGTGGGGAGATGTTAGTGGATGAACAGCAATGGGGAAAACTCTGTGAGAATGAATGGCTTTAACATGCCAACACACAGTGACTGAAGCCCCACCAGCAGTGACTGAAAGGCTGAAAGGGTATCTGGCTGTCTCAGTGTGAGTTCCAGTTTTGAGAAAACAGGTAGCAAGTCCACCCTGTGGAAGGGCGTTGCCTGTGGGGAGCCAGGAGCACAGGGCTGTGTGAAAGTAGGTCACAGGTTTGGCAGCTGCATCAGGACAGCTCAGAAGGAACCGCATGGCAAGGGTGGAGGCCAGGTCCTGATTAGCATATCAGAGTGCTCTAGGAGTCCCGGAAGGCCCTCCTCTTCAATGTGAGCTGCTGCTGACACCCAGGCCATTTTGGAACCTGAAATTGTCTTTTCCCCAAATGCAGCAAGGCCCAGGCTGAATTTGGAGGATCCCTGTCCTAGTTAGTGTGTAAGCAGGCAGAAAGGATAGAACAGGAGAGGGAGGCAAAGCAGAAAGAACAGAGGACAGAGAGGGCAAGCTTGACTTCTTAACGAAAGGTTGTAATATGAAGCAAAGCACTTGTTAGAAGAGAAAGTGTTTGGGTATTATCATAAGGAGAGCAGCATTTTGCATATTGTTGATAAAGCATGACATCTCAGCAGGATACCTCTGAGTCCATATGGTGCTAGTCGTTTTTTCAGTAAACATAAAAAATTATTATAAATAGTAATATTAAATGAAGTGTCAGAATGACTACAGTACTTTCTTTTTAACAGTTAAAAAAATGTGTTGTTATTTATGACCAGAAAGTTCAGGTTGAGTCTAAAAATCCCAGAAGAGAATAACCGATATTATTATTATTTAAACACAATTAAGCATTTAAAGATGAGTTCTGGGCAGTGATTACTCAGATGTTAACACTAGTGCCCATGAAAGAAGTGAAAGTAGTTTTGCCTTTTTTAAAAGATACGTTTTTACATTTCGCTTACTGTAACATCTTGATTATGCTCCTCCATTAATATGAATAAACTTAAGTAGCAGATAAGCAAAAAAAAGGCACATAATTTTATTTTGGCTTATTCTGTGTGCGTTTACAAATCTGTTTATTCAACAACAAAATATTTATTGATCAACACACTCTGTGCCAGGTACTGTTTTAGACACTAGAAATGTAACAGTAAGCAACACACACACAAATCCCTGTCCTTGTTTATTCTATTTAGGATACTGTTAAAATATCTGTGGTCCTTTGCCTGGGTGCAGATGTGATTGGTTGAAGCAGGGAGAAGCCAAAGGCCATGCTGGGTGTAGGGAGGAAGCTAACACAGGGTTAAAACAGGGAACATATTGTGAACATGGATTTAGCAAGAGTGGGCTGTGTTTACAAGCAAGTAGAAAGGGGAGAAACACATGACTGACTTTTGGAGGAAAAATGCCAATAATTGCATATATATATTTGCTATACACTATTTTTTCAAATGTAAGTTCAGCCGGGCACGGTGGCTCATGCCTGTAAGCCCAGCACTTTGGAAGGCGGAGGCGGGTGGATCACGAGGTCAGGAGATCACGACCACCCTGGCCAACATGGTGAAACCCCGTCTTTACTAAAAATACAAAAATTAGCTGGGTGTGGTAGCACACCTTTAATCCAAACTACTCACAAGGCTGAAGCAGTAGAATGACTTGAACCTGGGAGGCAGAGATTACAGTTAGCCAAGATCGCACCACTGCACTCCAGCCTAGCAACAGAGTGAGACTTTGTCTCAAAAAAAAAAAAAAAAAAAAAAAGTAAATTCACTTTTCCATTCAACTAGGCAATCTGTTTGTGAGTGCTTGCAATGTGATGGACTAAAAGGATTACATGTAACGGAGGGATTGTGAGGAAGTTTGTTTATGCTTCATTTTCCTAACTATGTGATGAGAACATTATAACATTTTTTAAAGTACAAATACGCCTTGGAAATATGTGTTAGATGTGCTAATCTTTCATGCCTTTTCTTGTCAAGCCCTATTTTCCAGGCAAAACTAGACTATTCTTGATATTTTCCAGCCCCATACAATTTGTTTTCTGACTCTTTGTCCTATTCTTGATAATGTTCTTTTTTTTTTTTTGAGGCAGTCTTGCTATAAAAAATATGAAAATTAACTGGGCATGGTGGTGCTCAAGACCTTCTCTAATACAGACAACAAAAGCAGTGTTATATTAGAATTCACACTACTTAGGGCTTAGCCTTTTGACAGAAAGGAAGCTGATTAAATTGTAACCTCCTTTTTCATCTCTAAGAGCATTTGGTCCTTGCCTGCTCAGCATCTACTCTTGTTCTCTTCTCCTTTATTTATTTATTAGAGATAAGGACTCACTCTGCCGCTGAGGCTGGAGTGCAATGGCACAATCACAGCTCACTGCAGCCTCATGCTCCTGGGCTCAATTGATCCTCCCACCTCAGCCTCCCAAGTAGCTGTGAACCATGCCTGGCTAATATTTGTATTTTTTATAGAGATGGGGTCCCACTATGTTGCCCAGGCTGGTCTCAAACTCCTGGGCCCAAGTAATCCTCCTGCCTCAGCCTTCCAAAGTGCTGGGATTACAGGCATGAACCTCTGTGCCTGGCCTTGATAATGTTCTTACTCCTTACCCTCCCCCCAAAAATCCTCTGGCTCCCAAAGTCCTGTTTCTCAGAAAGGTCCTCTAGTGAAACATGGTCTTTTCCACCTATAGGCCTGTTTTGTGTTTGTTACTTATTTCCACCCTCCCCTTCCCCCATCCCCCATTTAGATTGCAGACTCTCTAAGAACAGAAGCTGTTTCTTACCAGTCTATGCATTTCCCACCATGGTACTTAGCATAGGATTGTCCACCTGGAAGTTGCTCAGTAAATATTTATTGAATTGTATTATACTGCATCTAATTTTCTTTTTTTCAGACAGAGGTTCTCTCTGTCTCTCAGGCTATAGTGCAGTGATTCAATCTTGGCTCACTGCATCCTCCATCTCCCAGGTTCAAGTGATTCTCCTGCCTCAGCCTCTCGTAGCTGGAATTATAGGCATGTGCCACCATGCCCAGCTAATTTTTGTATTTTTGGTAGAAACAGGGTTTTGTCATGTTGGCCAGGCTGGTCTTGAACTCCTGACCTCAGGTGATCTGCCCTCCTCAGCCTCCCAGAATGCTGGGATTACAGGCGTGAGCCACCACACCCCACCTGTATCCCCCAGTTTTTTGAGATAACCGCTCAATTCCACCAATTTTTCCAGACTTTACATCTATGGTTTCCCTAAAACTGTCAACATTTCTGAAGCCTGTATTTCCATTTGGTCTTGTTTGGATGGTATCCCTTTTGTATTGTGTCTGAAACTTAAAACTTATTGGTGCAGGATACAGCACAATGATCAATTTCCTCATTCTAGGGGTAACAGTACCTAGGAGTTTGAAAGCCATCCTGTTGTAATTGCTGTGGCAAAGTGAGGTCTACTAAGAATTCTTCAGGCATCTAAAAAGCATGTTACACTGACCTTAGCCCCAGTGGCTGAGTGTGACTGGGCCAGGCATGCTGTCTGCTGCAGAAGTCCTGGCCTGCTGTCCAGAGACCCCCTGCTCCCCGCATCAGATGCTGAGGGTTCCTTAAGCAGAACAGGACCAAGCCTTTGTCTCCGTACATTCAGTGAACTCCCCTCTGCAAAAGACTTAATGTGCATGTCTTCTACAAACCTTCACAGCCTGACAGTGGTTTCTTTATTGCCTGTCACAGGCGGCTCTAGTTAAAAATCTTTCTAACCTGTATGGGCCAGTTGGTCCTTTTAAAACTTTACACCATCTTTGGAGACTGTGCCGCTTCGTGAGTGCTCTCGAGGCCAACACCAAAGGACTGGTGTCTTTGTGACTGCACCATGTCGTTTTTATTTCATAAAGAAATATAATGACTCCCTTCTGTGCTCTGTTTTCTCCCCCATCCACAGCCCACACACATACATAAATGAATTTTCTAATTTGACAGGCTGTGGAGGTGAATTTAAGTGAAATATCACACTGGATTATTGTCTTTAGATTTTAATTGATTTCTGCATGCCACCCTAAGGTGTTAAGCATTACTTCCTTTCCTATAAGAGTGATAAATTGTTTAAAAACAACAGGGGAATGACCACCTAGATTTTCAGGGGTCCACATTGAATGATATAAGGTATCTAATTGGTCTCTACCTAAAAATGCATGTACGTGTCTGCACACACGCAGGCCCACACACAGCCTGTGAATGTGAGGGTACCTTTGCAGTTCATGCAGTTACAGACCCCTTTCAGATTTCACAGGCAACAGAGTGCATATTATCTTTGTAGCCCAAGGCTTTAGCACAGAGTCTGGGATTTATTGAGCACCACTCAGCTGTTTCTGCCGAATCTTCCATAAACGTTAATTTTTGTGGGTAGGTGCGTATATTATTTTGTTTTATATTTAACCTGTTTTACATTGTGATTCTTATGGCGTACAACTCACATTTCCTCTTCAGTCAAAGGCAGCAACAGTGGTGAATTTCCATACAGTATCAATTACTTTCTTGTTCCATTTTCTATTCCTCTCTCAGAAACTCCTTGCCAAAATTGCCTAGCGCCACACTCCATGTATAAAAAATTGCCTCTTGCTCAGTTATGCTGAAATGTTCTGTCATGAATAGAGATGGATGATGAACACACATGTCTCTGGAACTTCTTTAGTGGTATTATTTTGAGTTGTCAAAATCTGGCACATTTAAGAAATGATGCTAAATCATTTAAATTTATATTAATATAAAAACAAGGCTTTACAGGTGAAAGATAATTTTTGTAGTCATTTAAAATCAGGTCCTAACACCATAACTTGCTTATAAAAACTAGATGTTAGGCTTTGAGTCAGTCAGCTTATGCTAAGTTATGCTTTGGTAACAAACAGACCCCCCTTCAGAGGGTTTTGATATCAGGGTTTACATTACATGTCCATCACAGTTCCATTTCAGCTTTGTTTCAGGAAGTATTCATTCTGGGACTCAGACTTCTCCTCCACATCAATAAAGGAGGGCCCCAGTGCTTGCTAATAGTGTCTTCCTCCTTTGTCCTCAGTCTCTTACCCTGTAGCTCTTCTCTCAGACACATATCAGTTGGTTCTTTCCTTAATTTAATGTCCCTGTAGTATTATCTTCACTTGTGCTGGGGGTATCTTTGGACTAAAGCAATATATTTTTAAAGAATCTTTTACAGACCAAAAACAAAAGACTAAATGAGAAGGAAAAATGAAATACAATTGGATTTTTGAAGGCTGTTCTCCAAACACAGTTCTCAATTTTTCTGCTTTTTTGCCTTTCTGATGCCTGTACATGATAATTTTACCTACTAAAGTCATGTTCATTTTTCAGTGGCTAAAACGTTTGTCAGTATAAAAATATACCCTATTCTTCTCTCACCCCCAGCAGCAGTGTAAAGAAGTTTGTGTTTACAACTGCCTCTATGTGGAGAATTCTCTGCACTCTCTGAATGTATGTAAGGCCAAAAGGAGAGATTTTTGTAGCCTTTTAAAAACATAATGCTTCCCAGAAGACACTGGAATGATTTCATGGAATGGTGTCCTGCTTCCTTAAATGATGAAGAAACAAATTTGTATTAAAAAAGTGGCCTGGTAATTGTTAAAAACGATATTCTGCCAGTCTTTCTGCAGAATATTATTTTTGCATTAACATTAAATTTTTCTTCAGTATTAAACTGTGCTCAGATTTGGCTATAGAAGAATTAGACATTCTCAACTGGAGCAAAAAGTCAATCCTGTGAACAACAGAAATTTGACAAATGTAGCAGAGTCATAAACACATTAAAAGTTAATCTTTTAAAATTTATAATATATATTTGAGTTTATGGCAGTACTTATTAAGGTGTTAAACAATCATGAGAATTTTTTGGAGGCAATTCTTACTCAGAACGTCTTGAGTTCACAGTAGTAAAGCGTCACAGAAGAAACTTAACAGTTTTCTATAAATTTAATTGCTGCCTTGGAATAATTATGTCTAGAGGACAGAATACTCTATATATTTTATTATCCGTCAGTTTCTTTTTAATAGGAGTGCTGTGCTTTGTACAAGTCAATTATTTTTGATAGTTTCTGTAATTAATGTTTAATTATATTTTATTATCCTCATTTAACTACATCACCTTGGTGATAATTGAAGCATTTCTAAACACTATACTTCCCTATAGTATTTTGTATGTTATACAATTACCTTGTTAACATTTCTACGAAGTTGCAGGATTTGTGTTATGTGTAAGTCATAATTTATTGCAAAAATATATGAAACCTATCTTCTGTATACTTTTAAATCAGAATAGCCCTAAAATGTGACTAAAGATAGAAAAACCTAAGCAATGCCTTCTATGTATAATTATCAGAATGGCAAATTGTTAATTAAGTAGGTTTCTTTTGTACCATGCATTTTAATGTCCGTGTATTTAGATAATGCTAAATGTATACAGAAGCACATCACTGACCCTCTGTTGGTAGTACTTATTCTTTGAGGTCTCTCATTTGTGTCCAGTAGTGGTAAAGGATCCATATCACTCCATTTACACATAGACAAAAAGTCCCTGAAATAAGTATACAAGGCAACTTAGGCCATGGCCTTGTCCAGCAATCAGACCGACCAGTACAGCCTCTCCGCGCTTAGCTAAGCATTTACTGTGTGTCCCAAGTCACTCAAGCAGGTGTATGTAAGAGCTGAGTCTCTCCCATTTTGGACCATTGATCAAAGGAACATGCCATAGAAGCCTGGTGATGTGGAGGTAAAGGCAGTGGGAGCCCAGCTTCCCACTTGGGCTCTTCCCACACCGCCCCTCATGGTCTCCCATGTGTCCAGCCCGTTGATTTGGTTCTACAGTTCTTGCCATTCCTCACTTCACCTCTCATTTTCACGTCATTTTGTTACCTATTTTTGGAAACTGGTATTTTTCTCTTCTTCTGTATAAAACACGGCCCCAGAATGGGTATTATAATATAACTTTCTTAGTTCCTTGGTAAGCCACTTCAGTACAGGGTGAAAAAATAAATTTTGAGGAATTTGAGAAGTTATGGCTATTACGGATCCTCAATCTTCTAGGACTTGTAGTTTGGACATAGGATTTAAAATTAATCACAGAGCACTTTTATTTAAATGGCACGTCGTCTTCTAGGTATTTGCATGTTACATTTAAATTTCCTTTTAAAAAGAAAGGAAGGGAAATGAACATTTGCAAGTATTGAGGGTGAGGTCTGTTCTAGACGCTTTCTCAAATGTGTCTTATATGCCATACTCATCCTAAAGACCTTGTGAATTAGGGTATATTGTCTCCATTTTTTTTTCCTAGTGGAGGAAAGCCTAAAGACATTAGAGATTCCCAATACAGAGCCATAGAGGTGCCAGGAGACACTCGGTGGCACTGAATGTCTGTCCCAGCTCCCCCATCTCCAAAGTGCACAGCTTGTGAATATGAAGATACTTTTGGGGTTCTTAAATCTTAGAACCCTTTTCAGGTCTGAGGCATGTATATGATCTCTGTATTTCCAGGCCTTAGCATGGGGCCTGGCGTTTGCTGAGCACCAGTTGGTGTTTGATGTTCCTGGTAAAGACTAGCACTTGGTACCCTTGGAGCACTTTCCACGTATTATCTTATCACTTAATCCTGTTACTCATCAGAGTAAGTATGGCACTATGATTACCTCAATTTTACAGATAAGGAAACTGAAACACAGATGATTAAACTGAAACAGAACTTGCCTGCCGTCACATAGTGAGTTTGAGAGGCAAGATTTGCACCCAGGCCACCTGCCCTCCACAGTCACATTCCTGACCAGGAGGGCATAGGTGCCTTGGATGAGTGAGCCAGTCCTTTGAATAAGGAGCAGAAGGACACTGGTAAAGGAAAACATGACACATGAGACATGTGAGAGGGCTTCTGCAGGCTTATCCTTTCATTATAAACGGTATTGTTCAGATGAGTTTTTATATAATTTTTATATAACATTTATATTTTGATGTATTTATTTTTCTAATAATGCCTAGAAATAATAACACATGGGACTGGCAGTCATGGAAGGAGGAAAAGCAAGATATGAGAGGTCAGCCAAGGTAGGGCACTTTCATGATGGGGGCATCGGGACAGAGGGAGCCGCAAGACGGTTTAGGAGCTTGGAAAGTGGATTAGTCCATTTTCACATTGCTATAAAGAAATGCCTGAGACAGGGTAATGTATAGGGAAAAGAAGTTTAATTGCCTCCTGGTTCTATAGGCTGTACAGGAAGCATGATGGCTCCTGGGGGGGCCTTAAGAAACTTAACCATCATGGTGGAAGGCAAAGGGGAAGCTGACACGTCTTACATGGTCAGAACAGGAGGAACGGTTCGGAGGAGGTGCTGCACACTTTTAGGTAACCAGATCTTGCAATAACGCACTCACTGTCACAAGAACAGCAACAAAGGGGAAATCCCCCATGATCCAGTCACCTCCCACCATGCCCCACCTCCAACGGTGGGAGTTATAATTCGACATGAGATTTGTTTGGGGACACAGATCCAAATCATAGCAGAAAGCAAAGGCCTTTCTGAAGTAAAGGGAGAGAAACCAAACCTGTACCTCTTGCTCTCTAAGCAAGGCAACTTAGCACTTCTTTCAATGTCCTTCAAGCTGTTATTCTCAGAGAATTTAGTCAGTTCCAGGGTTGCAGAGACAATCAAAAGTTATTGTAATGGGAGGCCAAGGCGGGTGGATCACTTGAGGTCAGGAGTTTGAGGCCAGCCTGGCCAACATGGCGAAACCCCGTCTCCTCTAAAAATATGAAAATTAGCCGGGTGTGGCGGCACAAGCCTATAGCCCCAACTAGTCGGGAGGCTGAAGCAGGAGAGTCACTTGAATCCAGGAGGCGGAGGTTGTAGTGAGCCAAGATCACACCATTGCACTCCAGCCTGGGCAACAAGAGTGAAACGCTGTCTCAATCAATCAATCAATTAAAATAAATATAAAGTTACTGTAATATAACAGTATTTACTAACTGAGCATTTGTAAAACTGGCCCCTGCTCAAACATCCCTCTTTCCTAACCTGCCGTCTCTTGTACCCATTCATTCTATTTGTCCTTCACTAATAGATTGTTGTAAACATCTTTTAAGAAATTACGAGTACAATGCATTTTGGAAATATGAAGTGTAAATCTTATGAAAATATGGGTTTTTCCTGATGTCAGTGAAAGTGATGCTGGAGAGCTGCTCGCATTGCAGGCAGAGCCACTGGCAAACGAGCATTTGGCAGAGTTAGGCAAGTTAGTAATTAGAGAAAATTGAGTGGATGATGGCATAGGAGGAATCTTAAAAAAAGAAAAGCTCTGGCAAGAATTGCAGAAACCCTTAGTTATTTTTGCAAAAGTGATCCTCTTTATGAATACAAAATCAGAAAGATATTTTCAAGGGAAATCATATAATTCTTGTCAGAAAAATTATTTTGGAAAATAATTATGACGAGTCATTCTTTGCTTAAGGGTGAATGTATAGTTTCAATTAGAACATTAAAAAATGTTAAGCTATAAAATAAATTTTTCTTAGTCTTTAAATGAAAACTTATTTCATTATTGAGTATAGAACTTTGACCTCTGTTTTAGTGGGTTCATATTATGCAGCCCCTTCTGGACACCACATCAGATAATAAAGGGACATCTGCGTACATGTGTGCACACAGGCACTTGTGTTTGGATGTAGACATATGTAGTCTCATTATCTTTTTCAACTTCAGTTTTCTGTCTACAAATTGGATTTTATTTGTCATAGACAGGAAATACGTTTTCAGCTTCTCAAGAGTTTGTCACAGTAAGGCAAGAAACATAAATAATACATAGTTTAAAATTCACATATTGATATGAGCCTGATTATAATTATGTATAGTAGGTGTTTATGAAATATTTGCTAAATGGATGCATAAATTCTCAATCTATGAATTTTGAATGGTTAAATCTGTCCTTATTTTGGGGTTGTAAGATAAAATGATTTCATGGATATGACAATTTAGTGAAAAAGAAGAAAAATCCCTCTGAATTTTTATTCAGTTATATTATCTTCATTTTTAGTAGTAGCAATGAATTATTGTGAACATTCATTCAAGAAACAAACATGACCCAGGCTCTGGTATACAGAATACAGTGACTTTATATGCCTTTCACCAGAGAATATTCAGATTCAACCCAATTATTTTCATTTTTCCTTTCTTAGAACCTCTACCATATATTCACCCACATACTAACTCTTTTATTTCTCCCTTATTTTTTGACAGGTTAAAATAAAAAACAAACAAAACCCAGAATTCCAACCACATATGCAGAAATACTTGGCAAAGGAAGAGTATAGACATAATCCATTTAATCTTACGATTATGTTACATTTAATGTTTCTGCACAATTAAATGTGTAATTATTTGTCCAAACTGAATTGATACAGTTGCACATGTAAATAAGATTTAGCTAAAGTCACTTTGTTAGTAATGTGGTGTTGTCTGTATCTTATAAATCAAATTGCTAATGTCAGAGATTGGGTGTTTTAGAATTTCTTTGTTGTGGCTAGGGAAAATAGAAGAGTAGAGGTGATTTCAGTACCGGGATGTCATTTCATGGTTATGTGTGATCATGTGAAAAGACATTTCATTCCGTTATTTGGTATTTGAAATATTTATAAGAGTTATGAGTATTTAGAACATTCATACACCAATGGAGTCCACATATTTCCCTAAAGTTTGTCTATTCATCTGCCTTTAGAGCAGGAGAAAAGTTTTTGATACTTCCCTAAAGTTTATCTTTTTTTCTGCCTTTAGGGCAGGAGTCCCCAACCCCTGAGTCATGGACCAGTACTGCTCAGTGGTCTGTTAGTAACCGGGCCACACAGCAGAAGGTAAGTGGCTGGCAAGTGAGCAAAGCTTCATCTGTGTGAAGCTCCCCATCGCTGGCATTACTGCCTGAGCTCAGATCAGCAGCAGCATTAGATTCTCATAGGAGCGGGAACCCTATTGTGAACTGCACATGTGAGGGATCTAGATTTTTCATTATGAGAATCTAATGCCTGAGGATCTGTCACTGTCTCCCATCACCCCCAGATGGGATCATCTAGTTGCAGGAAAACAAGCTCTGGGCTCCCACTGTTTCTACATTATGGTGAATTATATCATTATTTCATTCTATATCACAGTGTAATAATAATATAAATAAAGTACACCATAAATATAATGCCCTTGAATCATCCCCAAACCATCCTCCCCCCCGCTCCCCAATTTGTGGAAAAATTGTCTTGCACAAAATTGGTTTATAGTGTCAAAAAGAGGACCACACTTTAGGTGAACTAAAAAGAAACAAATATTTTACTTCAGGAGATAGAAACAGTTAAAAAACAGTATAGATACATGAATACTAGAAGCAATAAAATACCCTAAATGGATGTGTTGAGAACGTTTATGTGCAAGTATTTCACTTAATTCTTGACAGCCCCATTGTGTTGGTAATATGATTTTTCCATTTTACAGATGAGGACTCTGAACCCTAAGTTACTTGCTTAAGGTCACCCTTGAAAGTGGCAGAGCTAGGATTTAAATCTTGAGATATTCTGACCCCCAGATCCATGGACTATGCCCTGGCATAACCTCCTAACTGAAATAAACACTATGTCAAATATTATTGTGAACTGAAACAAAGGCACTCTGTTACATATTTACATTTATTTTTCCCAAATAAAAGCTACTTTGGAGGAGTTAAATTGAAAATACTTTGGAGGTTTTCACACATTTCTTACCCAGTATTCATATTGCTCTAATCGGGAAGATTGGATCTTGTTGTGAGCTCATGATACAGAAGACAGTTTGGGGTTTTTGGTCTGATTGTTTTAATTGTATGTTTTGAGACTGGTTTTAATTCTATGTGGACTGCTGGTTTGGGATGAGAGGAGGCTGCACAATGCTGCTTGCCCTGCTCTGAGCTTCCAGGCTCTGTCTGGAGAAGTGTTATTCTTTTTGAGAATTAGGCAAGGAGGTTGATTTGAAGGCTAGCAAAGAATCTGCCAAAAGCTGATTAAAGTTAGAGCACCTTATATGGAGGTACTTGCTGCCCTCTTTTCTCATTGATCATCCTTCCTCCTTTGAGTTTCTCTGTTCCAAATGAAACACAATAGAATAAAGCATCAAAGAAAATTATTCATGTTATTTGCATATAAAGCCAACCAGGGCCCTCAAACTGTGCTGCAAAAATTAAAACATGTAATGGGCAGCAAGATGGAACCCGAGGCACTATGAGCATTTGTTGCAGGATGTGTTAAGGGTAGGAGCCTTCAAAACTTGGAGCTCATAAAGGGGTGAGTTATGTGGGAACTGAGCACTGCAGATGGGGAGCATCAGGTCACCCTCGGGAAAAAGGTGGACACAGGCAGTCACGACAGCAGTATACCTCACCCACAGAACAGGGAGCGCCTAGTACCACCCTAGACGGTGACCTGTACAGCAGCCTCTCATCAGCGCACACCTGCACGGGAGAGGGGAGTCAGCTCCTGAAGGAGGCTGATTCCTTATGTTATGGAGGACTAAAGAAGCAATTTGGTTTTGTTGCTTTTAAATATAATTGTCACAGCCTTCCTGGTTTAAAAGCATTCAGTGACACACTCTGGACTGCCAAATCTAGATGCGTGATCTCAGCTGCAGGATGCTCTGTGCTGCGTCCATGTTCTTTTTTTCTGAGTCACCCCTTTAACCCCACTCCTTCATTTATTCACGCACTGAGTAAAACAAATGTCTCAGTGTTGCCCGTGGCCCCTGTGCTATGCTTTCCATCTCATCCCCACATGCCAGAATCCTGTGCATTCCCCAGGCTGGTCCCGAATGCCTCCCTCTGATCTCCCTGGTCAGATGCCACCTCCATTTCCTGTGACGTCTTCACTCATTGTGCCTGTGGATGTTCACTTTCTGACTTCATATCCCGTATATTCATACAGACGTATTATGTGCCTTTATATTCAGTTATTGCACTTAATATGAGCTTTGCACATAACTGGTGTTGAATAAATATTTACCTATGAATGACTTAATCAGATAATTTATTTCCTTGCAAGAGATGACCAACATGTTGCCAAGTAGAAGCCCATAAATGACATATTTTAATGAAGATCATTTTGCTTAGAATGCGGGGCAAGGCCCTTTGAGTGACACACAAGTGAAAGACTTAGTCACTGCCTTAATGCTTTGTAATTAGTTTCTTAGTTATTTGTATATAATTGTGGATGCAGAGATGTCTGAGATACTCCAGTCTCCTAAGTAGGTTGAGTATGACTTATCCTACACACCAACTCTTGGTTCTGTTATTTCCTCCAACAGATCATTTTCCATGTGTAGTAAAAAACATACAATTTGGCCTAATTCCTATTTATCTATTATTGATTTCAAATTAGGGTACCCCAAATTAATTTGCTTTCCTATATCTTTGAGGGTATGGGGAAATTCTGCAGACAGTGGGGCATCCTGATCCCTTCGTCAGAAGTCAGAGCCTCCTTGTGTTCCGTCTCGCCATTTTTTTTTTTTAAGATGGAGTCTTGCTCTGTCACTCAGGCTGGAGAGCAGTGGTGTAATCTCAGCTCACTGCAACCTCCACCTCCTGGGTTCAATCAGTTCTTCTGCCTCAGCCTCACAAGTAGCTGGGATTACAGGTACCTGCCACCACTCCTGGCTTATGTTTTTGTATTTTTAGTAGAGATGAGGTTTCACCGTGTTGGCCAGGCTGGTTTCAAACTCCTGACCTCAAATGATCTGCTCACCTCAGCCTCCCAAAGTGCTAGGATTATAGGCATGAGCCTGGTCCCATCCTCATCCCCATCTTTTTATCACTGTGTTGCTGCCTGTGTGGTCTCCCTATAATCTGCCTCTTCGGGGTACATACATGGTCATCGATACTAATCATTCAGCAGTTATATTCTGAGCATCATCCAGACTTCTGCTGGGGGTGCTGGATCTCTCTATCACATCCTTCTCAGGTTTTCTGATAAGTGCTGAGTGGCTCAGAGGGGTTTTGTTGACAGCCTGTGTTTTTAAACCCCAAGCATCTTCCACAAGCATGGCTTACTTTCTGAGAGTAACAGTTATCTGTCTCAGAGTTTAGAGCTGAGGCATCTGTAACCATGCTAGTAGATGACGTTATAAAGTCCACAAGAAGCTGTTTGAAGGAAAAGTTGTTTACTTAACCTGGATCACATACAGTTTCTCCAGTGAGGGTGAGACCGATGGAGAGTTCCTCGTTTTTCCCTGCTTGATAGCAGGAGGTAAAAATTGAGCAAGTAGAACGCAGGAACTGCTGCTAACTGTCTTCCTGTTCATTGCCTTCATGAAGAAAAGAAAAGGGGCCAAACCTGATGACTCCCAGGGTAGGAGCCATTGGGATGCCTGGCTGGACAGCCTGATCTCATAGGTGAGAAAGTGTGATGGGAACTGGGAGACCCAGGGAGGGTCTTTGACCTTAGCTCTTTGCCCCATCAGCAGAAATAGGAGGTTCATATTTGCCATGAGTCTTCATGGAAAGTGTGTAAAAACTTATTTTGGAGTTTGATTAAGCTACTGGCTTTACCTGGCTGAAGATCTGTTTTGCTGCTAGTTTTGCTAATTTGTGTGTGAAGAAGACAAGCATCTGTATGCTAATGTGGTCTTCCTATACCCAGCCAAAGGCTGTTTTGTGATTGATCGCAGTTCCAGTGTGCTTGCTTGGCATCTCTACACTAGCCTTATCATTCTACATGAATTATCTCACACATGTGCTTGTGTCTAAGGGCAAGGTCTCCCCAAGAGCAGCAGGGTGCAGGTTGTGCCTTTGTTACTCCAGCACTAACACAGCGCCTGTATGTATGGGCATCCAATGAGTGGGAATACTTAAATGGATGAATTCTACTCAAAGACTCACATGAACTCCTTACGGCTGCATTTTCTCTAGGTCTGTTTATTTAAAAAATCCAATAATTAGCTTCTTATGGTTTATGTCTTCTCTCTTAAGGGTAAGACAATGTATACTTTAGATTTTGATTATTATATTTTTCTGGAAAAAACTTTCTGGACATAGGTCCTGTGGACCCTTGACTATATGTCACTCTGGCTAGGGGGGAGCCCCTGGCAGCTCTGTCACCCGATGCCTCGTGTTATCCTTCCTGAACCTTTCTCAAGCATAGTTCATAGCATGTGAGTGCGTTGTTCATAGTGTGTGAGTTCTAAGGAAATAAAAAAGCAAAAAGTAGTAGATGAGGTTTCTTTAAAAATAAACATCTTGACCTTCATGGAAGGAGAAGCTGACCCTGCCCATGCTCCAGTCATCACTGGATTCCCAGCAGGGTGTGTGAATTTGGTGGAATGGGAAGCATTGACCAACCTCTGTGTTTCTGAAGAAGTGAGAGTTTCTGTGGGCGAGCAGATAATATATTTAAATGCCTTTAATTTTACAGTGAAAAATATTCACAGCGTGACAACATGGAAAGAATATAATCAATCCGAACTCAAGATACTCAACTCCAATCCCAATTTTGGCAGATAGAACAAAAAGTCAATACACATTAGCTGACATTAAACACAGAGAACTGATGGAAGACAGAAGTGAGTGAGGTGGATAGGCCATACTCAGTCAGATGCAGATGAACAACCAGACAAAAACAGGAGTAGAGCTGGGTGTGCAGTGCCTCATGCCTGTAATCCCAGCAGTTTAGGAGGTTGAAGCGGGAGGATGGCTTGAGCCCAGGGGTTCAAGACAAGCCTGGGTAATGTAGGGAGACCCTTTCTCTACAAAAATTTGAAATCATTAGCTGGGCATGATGGTACACACCTGTAATCCCAGGTATTTAGTAGGCTGAGATATGAGGAGTACTTGAGCCCAGGAGGTGGAGGCTGCAGTGAGCCATGGTGGTGCTACTGTGATCCAGCCTGGGGAACAGAGCAAAACCCTGTATCAAAAAAAAAAAAAAACTTGGAATACAGACTTAAGTGGGAAAAATTATTATGTAGTCTCAGTTTTAACTGAAACGTTTACCTGAGGGAAATTACTGGCAGACTCCACTAAACTGTCATCAGCTCCATTGTTAGATGGGAGACCAAGAACATTGAGTGGAGGCCTAGTAGAAACCCAGTGAAAAATTACGATACTGTATTTGACTTCTTTTTTAACCAAGTAGAATTCACCAGAAATAGACCAACAGGTAATAATCTGACAATTATTTAGTGCAGTGAATCTATGAAAGGAAAGAGAGTCTTTGCTAAATAGGGAAAAACTCGTTCACTTGATAAAGTCATTGTTTTCAGAGGGAAAGAGCTAGGGTTTGGGAAGAAGGCAGCGTCACATTTTCTTTTACTGATCAAAGAATCACTGTTTATATAAATAATACCACCATTCATTGAAAATTAGATGTATCACCCCTGAAGTCTTCTAAAGTTGGTTCTGTGGCTAGTGCACTTCTAGTGCATTTCCTGATAGGTAAATAATAGTGACTAAACCAAAAGATTAGGGATGTCATCATCTTTTTGGTATTTGTCATGAAGCTATTGGAGGGCACCCAGGATGGCAGACGCTGTCCAGCATGCTTGTGTGTGTCCGTGGACCCCCGTGGGGCCCCAGCTAAGGGTTTTGGAGTAAGGGGATGGATTGCGTCAGTTTATCCTGCCTGGTGCTCTCTGCAGCTTTGGATATTGGGGGCTGTTGCTCTTCTACACTGGCATGGACTATGACCCATGACAATGGGATTGATCTTTTGAACTGTGGTACTGGGCAAACCTCGAACAGGAGTGGTGTTTTAGTGAGGTTTTGTATGGACATTGATCTGAAAGCAGGCGGGTTCTTATTCAGGACAACTGCTTTTGAAGTGGTGGTGCTGCTGAAAAATGGTTTTCTGTAATGCAGAAGGAGAAGAAGGGGTTTCTTCTCCCCCTCCAGCTCAAGTCTCATACTTGGAGGGAGGGGGCATCCATATTGCTCTTCAGGGAAGGAAAATATATTGGGATTAAGGCACAGATCATGGTGTCACTGAGCCAGCTGTGAGGCTGGGTGGGTGGAGAGGGGGTTCAGGCAGGTGTGCTCCTTCTCTCATGGGAATACCCCTGGCTCTAGAGAGGAGGAAGACTTGGCTGCAGTCAAGAGCAACTTGGAAAACTTTCTTTGACGTCTCCCTTTCCCCACAATCAAAGCTTCTGTCTCAGCCATGAGCACTACCCACCAACATACTATCTGACCTATTACTGCCTCAGGACCTTTCTACTTGCTCTTCCTTCTGCCAAAAATGTTCTTCCCAAGCCCTTCACAAGCCATTCCCTGTGCCGTGACCTGCGCCCTCCCACCCCCTGCTTCATTCATAATCTTAGTTTAAATATCACCTGTAAAGCCTTTTCTGGTCACCATGTCTAAAATAGTTCACAGCAGTCAGTCACTGTCACATCACTCTTATTTTCTGAAGTTGTCTTGTTCCTTAATTTTCTTCTTTATTATTTTTGTTTTCCACCCTCCAACTTGCTCTGCCCCATGCCATCTAAAACATAGACTGTGTTTGTAGCCCTAGGAGAGTGCCTAGCAGCACTCAGTAGGTGTGTAGCAGACATCTGTTAAATGGATGTACTATGTGTATCTTACCTGTTTATACAACAGGTACCACTACTTCCTGAGTGTGATCTCCAGCAGATCATCCTTTCCTTGAGGGCATGAGCTGTGTCTCGTCCACCTTCTTATCTTCAACACTTGGCTCATAAGTAGGCCCTCAGCAAGTGCTGAATGATTCACTAGACTGCTGCTGCCTGGGTGGTAATCTTTCAATGATTGATTGGTCGATCTCAATAGGCTGCTTACACTTATATATGTGTTGTATCTGTGTTTTCATTATACATTCTTTCAGTTAGGAATTGCAGTTGTCTGTGGTTGACCTGAAAATCAGTGGTTTTATCAAAATGATATTTGTCCTTTCTTTCACATGCCATGAAGCATAGAGGTAGGTACTGCAGGGGTGGAGCAGAGGCTCCATGATGATATCAACACCCCAAATTCGTTCTTTTTTTATTATGTCATCCTTAGTGTGTGACTCTATTCTCAAAATTGCTTCACTGTCACGAGATACTGTGGCTCCAGCCATCAGGTGTCTATTCCTGATAGGAAAGAAGAAGGAGGAAGGACAGAATGGGGGTTTTAGCCGAGTCCCCACTTAGAAAACTTTGTCAGAAGCCCGCAGATAGAGCTGCTTCAATCTTATTAAACAGAATTTAGTCACATATGTAGTCACAGTGGAAATTTGGAAATACAGTTATCCAACAAAATTCAGGGGCTGTTAGTCATGAAGAGTTGAAGAATGGATCGTCGTGACATGCAGCTAGCAGACTGCCACCATATATGCTTAAGGTTACGTAAAATTCTAGTAGGTTTACTTTACGTGGTGTGCTAGGCTCCTCTAATAAGTGCAGTAAATGACAATAGTGTGGTACGTCATTAAACTGCCCATGCGACACTTCAGTCTTTCTTTCAGGTGAAGGCTTCCGTAGCAGTGAGAGCTGTGCAATCTAAAGAATCCTTGCTGTCTGTCCTATGAGCTCAGAGTCTTGCTGAGATCATTTTTTCTTTTTCTCTCTGACGGTTTGCCAGAGAAGCTCCCCTATGGTCACCATCTGTGGCCCTTGGTGGGACCCACCTTCCTGACAGGGGTTAGTTGTTCCTGATGTGCTCTCAGCAAGAGTTCACATTCCCCACCCAGGGCTTCAGACGCACAGCCTATAATGCCTGGGAATGCTCCTGCTCTAGCACAGTGTCTTTAGCCTCCATCAGCCTTTTCTGATTTCCTTTTCATGGTCCCAGAGTGCTGCAGCAGACAGATGGGAGCTAGGAGCGGGTGGGCACCAGACAAAAACAGGTGGGGATATGACAGACAGAAAGAATCGCAAGCTGGAATCGCCTCCTAGTTCTAGTTCTGGTTTTGGCTTTGACACTGTTACAGGAAAGGGGTCTTGATCCAGAGCCCAAGAGAGGGTTCTTGGATCTTGTGCAAGAAAGAATTCAGGGGGAGTGCACAGTGCAAAGCTAAAGCAAGTTTATTAAGAAAGTAAAGGGATAACAGAGTGGCTATCCTTAGACAGAGCAGCGCCAAGGACTGCTGGGTGTAAATTTTTATGGTTATTTCTTGATGATATGCTAAACAAAGGGTGGATTATCTATGGCTCCACTTTTAAAACCTGACATTGCCATGGCATTTGTAAAGTGTCATGGCGCTGGTGGGAATGTAGCAGTGAGGACGACCAGAGGTCTCTCTCACTGCCATCTTGGTTTTGGTGGGTCTGCGTTGGCTTCTTTACTGCAACCTGTTTTATCAGAAGGTTTTTATGACCTGTATCTTGTGCTGATCTCTATGTCATACTGTGACTTAGAATTCCCAGATGGTTATCTGGGAATGCAGCCCAGTAGGTTTTAGCCTTATTTTACCCAGCTTCTATTCAAGATGGAGTTGCTCTGATTCAAGTGCCTCTGACACTGTGAAGATAATATGGAAAACTGGAATATTCTGTCCATTTCAGAGCAGTCTTATTTTCATGGCTTAATTTGTGTAAAATATTGTATAATCCCAGAAGAAAGCCCATCTAGCAGGTTATACGTACCAGCATACGTAGACTCTATTCACACTCACACACAGAGATGTCTAGAAACCCTGGAGCATTGGGTGTCCTGACCAGATTATAGCATGAGGCATTTGCCACATCAGACATATGCATTTGGGAATGGAAGTTATTGAAAAATCTAGAATCTTAGTATTTTTTGAGGAATTTTGTTTCCCCAAATTTAGCTTTTAAATCAATATAGCATAACACATCTAACTATCATCTAAAGGTATATAGGTCCCACAAGAACAGTACACCCATCATTGAGAGAAGGACTTAAATATAAAGCTTTTATGTACTCTTAAAACTTTAGAATTATCCCAATGGAAATCTGACAGTAGAGCAGAGTGGTTCTTATTAGTGCTATAAACAGATAATGAGAGAAATACAGATTGCATTTTTTACACGGAAAGTGTTTCATTAATGTCGCAGAAGTAGTCAGAATATCAGATGCTTCAAATCACTACATACATTCCTATGTGGCATTCAGAGTAAGACAGCTGGTAGTCTCTATCTCAGTGTGTCATAGCCTTTCTAAAGCCGCAGTGTGGAAGTTGGATTTTTCATCTTGGGTGATTCATTTCAATTTGTTGCAAATATTTAAATGTTCCTTAAATATAATGTCAATCTAAACTGAAATGAGCTATTCTGTAGGAGAGGAGCTTAGGTGTTCTTTAACAGAGTAAAAGACTCACTGGGGCCCTTTTCCCTCCTCGATCAAAGAGCTCAGCCATGTTTATGTGATTAACTGAGTTAAGTGTGAAGACCTTTGCCCCGTCGTGTCATCAGGAAGGTTAAATGTTATCCGAGTTTATCTTAATTAAGCGTTTGTATTTATTTTCTAATAGAAAGGAAATTACCAGGTATGCATTAAGTAACTTTTCTTGTCTTTCTGCCAGTGTATTTATGGAACCAAGATCAAACAGGATAGTCCTTCCAGGGCCATGCAGAAAAAGTTGATCAAGCAGAAATCTTGTTTGTGATATTGATTTTTCATACTTCCTTTCTTTCTTAGCCATAAAATAATAATAAAATAATAAAATAGCATTTGTATTAGATTAATAGGATATGTCAAACCCAGAAAGAGAGGGAGAGAGGGAGAGAGAGCAACAGCACTTTCTTTGAGTATCATGCTGACACTCAAAAACTTTCAAATTTTGGAGCATTTCAGATTTTCAGATTTGGAATACTCTACCCATGTAACTGCCAGTGATGTCCTGGTTTGAAAGGCTGAGAGAGAAAGGGAAAAGGTAATTCTAGGTGTATACAGAGGAGCTGCATGTATAAAGCCCACAGAATTTCGCTCCCTGACAAGTATATATTATATATATGGAAAGCAAGAGAAAAGACACCAAGACTCATATTAGGTAATTGGTTCACATAATTGTGAGGACTGGCAAATCCCAAATCTGCAAGGCAGGCCAGCAGGCTAGACACCCAGGGAAGAGTTGATGTTGCAGTCTTGTCCAAAGGCTGTCTGATGGCAGAATTCCCTCTTTTTCTTTTAAAGCCTCCATCTAATTGGATGAGGCCCACCCACATTACACAGAATAATCTGCTTTACTCAGAGACTACTGATTTTGATGTCAATCTCATCTAAAAAATGCCTTCACAGAAATTACTAGACTGGTATATAACCAAATGCATGGGTCCCATGAACTAGCCAGGTTGACGCATAAAGCTAACCATTACAACAACATCATCATCATCAACTGTGTGCCATGTGCTATTTTTTTTTTTTTAGATGGAATTTCACTCCTGTCACCCAGGCTGGAGTGCAGTGGCATGATCTCTGTTCACTGCAACCTCTGCCTCCCAGGTTCAAGTGATTCTCCTGCCTCATCCTCCCAAGTAGCTGGAATTACAGGCATGTGACACCATGCCTGGCTGCTAATTTTTGTATTTTTAGTAGAGACGGTGTTTCACCATGTTGGCCAGGCTGGTCTTGAACTACTGTCCTCACATGATCCACCCACCTGGGCCTCTCAAAGTGCTGTGATTAAGGCATGAGCCACTGTACCTGGCCTGACATGTGCTATTTTTAGCACCTGACATGTATTAACTCATGGATCCATACCACAACCATGTCAGGTACATACTCTTACTATGTGCATTCTACAGATGATAGGTTTACAGTCAGTGGGGTCAAATAACATGCCCACAGTTTCCACAGGTAGTCTAACTTGGTTGTGTGCGTGTCTGTCTTGCCTATAGCTTTTCCTTGAAGAGATGGCTGATGTTATACTCACATTGGTATGTGCTCAGTAATTGTTCACTGAGTGAATGGTAGTTACCATTTTTTGAGCACTTACTGTGTGTTAGGACTGGGTTAAGCAATCTAATCTTGAAAAGTATCTAAAGTGTAGGTATTTTAACTGATGGAAAGCTGAGGCTCTGAGAAGCCACTAACCTGAGCAAGGTCATGGAGCACTGAATGATGGAGCCAGGATCCATATTCATCTCTTTGTGATTCTGAGACACCTAAGGAAATTTACCAGGTATTAAAAGAATCAAGCCAACATTAAATAATAGATGATTCTGGAAATACATAAACGACTAGTTACTTGCTTTTGGTAACCCTTTCCTTAAATCCAGGGATTGTGCATTCTGAATATTCTATGGCATTCTTCAGAATTTTACTAGGTGTTAAATTTGCCAAGTATTAAAAGAATCAAGCCAATATTAAAGAATAGATGACTCTGGAAATACATAAATGACTAGTTGTTTTTTGTAACCTTTTCCTTAAATCCCGGGATTCTGCATTCTGAATGTTCGAGGACATTCCTCCCAATTACAGCCATCCTCCCCTAACACTCTCATGTTTATTAGACCAATGCCACTAGACATACCATCCTTAAACAAAGTCTGTCACTGTATTACTGTTTTCAAATCTTCTCTCTTAAAAACCCTTCAATTCATTTAAATTCTATGGCCATTGTACACATAGCTCCTCCATATCCTCCTAAAGGTCTTCGTGAATGACCTTTTCCCTTCTCTCTCAGCTTTTCAGACAGGACATCACTGGCTCTCACACAGGTTGAGCATCCCAAATCTGAAAATCCAAAATCCAAAATGCTCCAAAATCCAAAACTTTCTGAACACTGACGTGGCGCTCACAGGAAAATGCTCATTGCAACATTTTGGATTTCAGATTTATGGATTTGGGATGCTCAACCAGTATTTATAATGCAAATATTTTTTTAAAATCCCAAATCCTAAATGTGTCCAGTCCTGCCATTTTCAGATGGACCTGTTCCTGTCAATCAAGAAATAGGTCCTACCCTTCTCTTCTTTTTCTGAACATAAATCATCATTTTAGAATGTTATTTTCTGTTTTTTTTTTTTTTTTTTTTTTTTTTTTCACCCATGAAAAAACCATAGATGTCCTGGGATTAAACCTGAGAGGCTGAGAGCATTGCTTACTGGGGTGTCCTGAGTCGACACTGCTCATGAAAAGTGCTGCAGTTGAATCCAACTTGGGTGGGTGTCTGGGCTGAGGGGTAGAATGCATGACGATAGTTACTGAAGGAAGAAACCCTTCTTAATGAAGGTTGTTAGAACTCTCAAGTGTGTTTGCCTTTTTAGTGAGTGTGTTTACACTTCAGAAGTCCAGTCATTTCTCCCCTTGAGCCCAAGTCTGCAGACAAAATGAATGCACCCGCCTGTCTTTTCCTTCCTGGGGTCTTCTGAATTTGAAGTTGGACTCTGTCCCATTAGTTTTGGGTAATTTCTCCTATAAATTAGAAGAAGAAGTTACAGCCTACGGCCATACCACCCTGAAAGCACCCAGTCTCATCTGATCTCGGAAGCTAAGCAGGGTTGGGCCTGGTTAGTACTTGGATGGGAGAAGACGAAGTTACAGCCTGTAAACTGTGTAAGTACACACCTCAAACAGTGTTTCCTCTCGTCCGTGTCAGCGTGTATGAGGATTTGACAGATAACAGGAATGCCTTTCCTCTCTAATCCTCCTGGTTGCTTCTTGGACATCTCCCTGAAACTCAGCTGGCTTCCTTATCCTTTTCATTTCTGGGTGGTCTGATTAGGGTAAAAACCGTCATCAAAGCAGGCCAGGTGCTGATACTCAGCACACGAAGCTCTCAGGAAGTGATCCTTCAGATTTCCTGGGGATTCCTGCCCACACAGCCCACCAGGCTGTAACAGCTCCTGTGCCTTAGATGGGGGATTAGCTGAGACCATGTGGCTAGTGATTGCTAATCTTTCCATACCAGCCAACCGAGATCTTCTAATTAATACCAAGCTCATAAGTACCTGAATCTGTTTCCCTAAAGGCTGTAGTTCCTGAGGGTTAGAAAGGAAAAAACAGGAAAACAAAGCAGAATAAAGCATGAGCGTGTTGGGGTGCACTTTCCCTGCTCGTCAGTATTTTCTTGGAGAAATCTCTTTCTGTAGGTATTTCCATTCATCTCTTTTTTCCCTACTGACATAGGCTCCACCAGTTAGTATGGGTGATTTTCCTCTTCTGATTTTATAATATGAATAATGGAGATATTTAAAAGATTTATGTTTGAATTTATATTCTTACTTCCTACCTCCTCCTGCTTTTATTCAGTTATTCATCATGAAACTCCCGTAACTGAGGATGAGTAACCGAGTTACTTACTGGGAAGACCTTTTCTTTGAAGTTGTATTGTTTCATGTAGATGGTCTCAATTCCTTCCTCCATGTTGCCGAGGACTCTGATATCTTACTTTCCTAGCTCCTTTAAGTGGAATGGAAAAAGTCAAAGTGTATTCACATTGTGAGGTGATGCTCAGATGACACTCAACAACCACAGCTTCTCCTGAAGGCAGACCCTGCCAGAATAGAAGAGTGGCACTAGAGTATTCAGATAGATGATATAGACCTTTCAAAACAGCCTGTTTATGGGGTCCCAGACACACTGATGGTTGTTGTCAGCCACTATCTCTGCACACTTGGGATTGTTTCAGTACCCTTCTTCCTAAATTGTACACGCTCCTGTAGTGAGAATATGTCTTCTCAGTAAGGTTAATGGTTCTTTGTTCATAGTACTTTATTATTTCAGAGAAGACCCTTAAAGAAAATCCCTGCTCCCCTCTCCCTCAAAAGAGTTAAAAAGTGCTCATGAAATACTTGCAAAATGGCTGAATGAGAATAATGACTATAGGTAAATTGTTTGACTAAGCACAGTAAGGAGGAGTTCTACCAAAAGTAACGTTGCCAGTGTCCCAAGGGCAGATGTCAGCCATAAGAAGTAAGTGAAATTTCATGTTGCAGTGGTAGCCACCAGGTGGCTGCCCCGCCACAAACACCATGGTGGCAGGGATTCTGATGGGTCTTCATGGAGAATGCTACATGTGCAAGGGAAGGCAGTAGACATTTGCCATTCCTGTGCTAATGCTAAACATTAGATGACCTCCCATGTTCAAACATGAATGTGTTAGGAGTTTAGGAGGCTCATAAACACACACCTTTTCTTTCCCTCCAGAATTCAAAGCTAGTTGAAAAATAAGGCATAAATGACAGTCAAATGTAGGTCAATGTCCCAGCTGATAAGGCAGCTTAGAGAAGGTGGCATTCAGTCTGTGTTTCTTCTCCCTAGAATTAAACATCCCAATCCCATTGGTCTCAGGTGATGCTCAGCAGCTACAGCTTCTCCTGAGGGCAGACCCTGCTAGCTAAGTTTTCTTACGGCAAGAGAGCAGCACAGATTCACTCTCCTTGGGAAGATCCAGAAGGACCCAGCTGAGCCATGTGCACCCATCCTTCTTCCCAACAGAAATACTAACAGAAGCCACCCCTCCTGCCCAGGGGGTTGTGAGTGCAGGACTGAGCATGGTTGGAAGTGCTCCTTCCCAGTGGCTTCTGAGGGGGGTGGGGTTCTTCCTCTCTGGGTGAAATGTGAAGAGGGGAATGCCTCACAGTAGCCAGTTCCATGCAGACATTTATTATAATGCTAGGGCTCTGGAAAGTCAGCCTGGATCCATTCTCCATTCTCTCTAGGCCCAGCGCAGCCCACACGGTTCCCCGCAGCCCCCCTTTGCCTCATCTGTAGTTGGAGGTTTTGTGGGATATTCCCTTTCCTTATCTGTAGCTAGAGGTTTTGTGGGATATTCCCTTTCCTTATCTGTAGCTAGAGGTTTTGTGGGATATTCCCTTTCCTTATCTGTAGTTAGAGGTTTTGTGGGATATTCCCTTTCCTTACCCTGCTTCTGTGCTTTTTGAGAGGTGATTTGCTTTACTCGTCACTGGCTGCTTGTGAGATGCTTAAGAACATGTGTGCAGCACCATGGAGGCCCTGGAAGCGTGTCTGTTGTTTTCATAGTTCGATACAAGCGAGGTCACAGAGGGGTCTTCTGCTTAGAAACTTTTTAAGCAGAACTTTATGAAAACTCACAGAATGTGTTCATTCGCCTTCTAGACATGATGCCCATTTGACTAGTCAGTGTTCAGTGTCAAACCATAGAACTAAACATGTCAAACCACAGAACTAAAGGGGACCTCACATGTCATCTGGACACCTGTGTCTAGATCCTACTTCTGCCAGGCACATGACAGAAAGAAGCATCCCAAGTCCCAGTCCAAGCCCACCTCTGGTGTGGAGATTTGGGCAAGGCTTTCTGTTTCTCACCTGCTGTATTGTCCTGAAGGTCCCTTTCAGTTCCTGGTGCTGTTGTTCTACACCATTCTAGAGAAATGACTGGCTGTCCTAGAGATACTGGCACTTCCTTCAGAGCCTGTAATGCATGGTGGACATTATGCAGCGAAAGCCACAGGGAACTAGAGGCAGTCATGGTGCTCAGTTGGGGTTGGCACTGGAGTTGAAGCTTGTCTTCCATCCCTCCCTTTTTAACTACCTCTGAACACCATTAGTCATTTGTTCTACCAGCCGTCAAGTCTCATGTTTGAAAGAGTCTGTCACACATGCACACATATGTTTATTGCAGTGCTATTCACAATAGCAAAGACTTGGAACCAACCCAAATGCCCATCAATATAGACTAGATAAAGAAAATGTGGCATATATACACCATGGAATACTGTGCAGCCATAAAAAAGAATGAGTTCATGTCCTTTGCAGGGACATGGATGAAGCTGAAAACCATCATTCTCAGCAAACTAACGCAGTAACAGAAAACCAAACACCATGTTCTCACTCATAAGTGGGAGTTGAACAATGAGAACACATGGACATAGGGAGGGGACCATTACATACTGGGGCCTGTTGGGGGTTGGGGGCCAAGGGGAGGGAGAGCATTAGGACAAATACCTAATGCATGCAGGGCTTAAAACCTAGATGACGTGTTGGTGAATGCAGCAAACCACCATGGCACATGTATGCCTATGTAACAAACCTGCATGTCCTGCACATGTAACCCAGAACTTTAAAAAAAAAAAAAATCTTTCCAGTGCTTAAGCTAAATAATATGCCTTATGTTTCAGCCCCTTGCTTTCTTGATGACTTCTCAAAGGAACTTTTCCCAAGTAATCTCCAAGTTTTTGATTTTCAGAATCTTGCATTTGTCTGAAAGAGATCCCATAGAATTCCAAGAAAGAGAAATTAAGTTTTTACTTTAAAAAAACAAAAAAAAAGATCTCAGGTGAAACTCATCACTAGTAGCAGAGGGCTTAGCCTTTCTGCACCACCTTCTTCGTTCCATTATGCCCCTTTCTGGAAATATCAATCTGTTTTAATTATGCACATATATATTTATTATCTGAAAACTGAATCCAGTTTGCCTTTCTCTGAAATTACTTCATTGCAGTGCAGCTTCTAGGAGCATATTTAACATCAATTAAAAAACCACATTATTGAAACTGTGCATTATGACCAGGAATAGAACAAGATCTATGTAGCACAACAAGAAAGTTAATTGGAAACTATGATTAATGGAGAAAAGTCTACAGGGTCATGTGGAAACTGTTTACCTTGCTGCCTCTCTGTAGTCGTTAAAACTCCTGAAAATGCATTTTTTTTGTCCTAAGGTTGGAACTGACATTGAGGAGCATTTTGCACATGCCAGACACAAATGAATTCAAGACACAGTCCCTACCCTCCAGGTTTCTACAGTTTGGCTGGGCAGACAGAGATGAACAAAATGGCAGTGGAGTGTGTAAGGTGCCATAGTGGGCATGGCCCAGCGCCCTCCATGAGCGAAGGAAGTCAGCACTGGTTGGCTGGATCCTGGCCAAGCCTGCTGTGGGGAAGCGGTCGATGTAGTGTGGGGAAGGCTGTTTGCACTGATGGCCCCTGTGGAGCAGAACATTTTTATGGCTCTGTTACCCAGACAACTAGAGGATGCTCTGTGTGCAAATCTTCTTTCCTTTATTCAGCATAAAATCTGGAATGAGGAGGAATAGCTTCTGAAATGCCCTTTCTCAGAGAAGTGTGAGCAGAGTGAGCCATACCATCTGTACAAGGAGTATCCAGTCTTTTGGCTTCCCTGGGCCACATTAGAAGAAGAAGAAGAATTGTCTTGGGCCACACATAAAATAAACTAATACTAATGATAGCTGATGAGCTAAAAAAAATTGCAAAGAAATATGATAATGTTTTAAGAAAGTTTCTGAATTTGTATTGGGCCGTATTCAGAGACATCCTGGGTTGCATGCGTCCGTGGGCTGCAGGTTGGACAAGCTTGATCTATACCATCATATATGTGATTGCAGTGCTGTATTAAGGAAGGTAAATGCATCTAACATGTTGGGTTTTGGGAGTTTTTTAGTTTTGTTTGTTTGTTTTTTGAGACAAAGTCTTACTCTGTCACTCAGGCTGGAGTGCAGTGGCGTGATTTTAGCTCACTGAAGCCTCTGCCTTCCTAATTCAAGTGATTCTTATACCTCAGCCTCCTGAATAGCTGGGATTACAGGTACCTGCCACCATGCCTGGCTAATTTTTGCATTTTTAGTAGAGACTGGGTTCTATCATGTTGGACAGACTGGTTTCACACTTTCAGCCTCAGGTGATCTGTCCACCTCAGCCTCCCAAATTGCTGGGATTACAGGTGTGAGCTACTACCCTAAGCCTATAGTATGTTTATATATGTCAGATAACTGCAGAAAAATCATAGTGATCTCTAAACAGTACCCTATCAATGACTGTTGTTTTAAGTAGTCAATGAAAAAATAAAAACAGAAAAAAGAATCCATCGGTGTTCTTCCAACACCTCAACACCAGGGCCCTTCTGGGTTTATACCACAAAGGTCCAGTCTGTTTCTAGCCATATCAATTAATACATTTTTCTCCCTAAATAAAAGAGCTATATATTGTCCAAAAGAAATGGCTATTTTTGCTATTGCTTTTTAATGGCAAACCACAGTTACACCAACCTAATACTTTGGCTTTCCTGCAGAGAGACAGGTCATTTTTCTTGACATCTCCAGGGCGTGGCATGAGTGTTCAGTAACTGTTCCGTGGATGGATGATTCTTAAGTCCTGACCCATCCCACTTGGGGCATAAACTAACCAACGTAATGAGATGGGAAGGAGGTCCTTATGTTCATTTCATCATTTTGCTGATTTTTGTCACAGATCCAACTGATTCTAGAGTCATGATATTCCATGGTTATTTAATGTCTTAAACCTGTGAACTGTCTACAAGATTACAGAGATTAAAAAAGCAAAGATTGGGTCTGTGAATTTCAATTCTAAATTTTAAGCTGGTGGTTGTCGGAACATCAGTATGTAAGCACTTAGGCAAGTTACTAAGTTGCTTTAGACGTGCTGTGAGAGCCATTATAAATGTGACCTTAAAAAAATATGTACATCTCTCAGATCTCAGTAGAGCCTCATAGAAATGGAACATGTCCTTGAAAACCGTGGATTGGAAAATACATATATTTTGAGCTTGTATTTGGGGACCAGCTCTCTGGATCCCAGTAGTAAACTTAGCCCATTAATGGCTGTTGCTTTAAAGAAATATAAAAGCCCCTAGGCTAGTCTCTTCTTCCCTCCCCTCCATCTGCATAGCAGGTACAAATCTTCATCAAAGCTTTTGAACTCGAGTCTCAGATTGCCTTTGATCAGAGCCTGGTTTGTCCCACTGTGCAGAAATGTAGGAGCTGTGTAAGAGAAAGAGGGAGAGAGGGAGGGAAAGAGGAGGAGAGAGAGAAAGACAAAGGAAGAAGGAGCGGGAGTGAGAGGCCTGTCTCACCTACCACAGAATTCTCTCAATTGCTTTGTACTTTATTGAACTGTGAACTTGGAGTCTAAATCAAGTGAAGGCAAGGCAACGTGATGCCAAGAGTATGTTCTTTCTAAGAGGGCATTTTTTGGTAAAAAGATATGTGTTATATAAGCTTGTTTATTCAGATTATTAATATGGGAACTCCAGGGTAACAAGAAACTAGATTCATTAATAAATAAATAACCACAGTCAACATAAAATTAAAATGAAGAACATAAGCAATCAGACTTAACAATAAAAGGGATGACTAGATTCTTTCTATTGTTTGAACTGAGTTGTTCCACAGGTTTTATTAATTTTAATTAACATATTGAGTCGTGAGTTTTCTCACCCTTGCTGAGCTTTTTTTTTTTTTTTTTGGGAGACAGAATTTTGTCCTTGTTGCCCAGGCTGGAGTGCAATGGTGCATTCTTGGCTCACCGCAATGTCTGCCTCCAAGGTTCAAGCAGTTCTCCTGCCTCACCCTCCTGAGTAGCTGGGATTACAGGCATGCACCACTATGCCTGACTAATTTTTTATTTTTAGTAGAGATGGGGTTTCTCCATGTTGGTCAGGCTGGTCTCAAACTCCTGACCTAAGCTTGCTGAGCTTTTACATTTAACCCATGCCATTTCTTAAATCATAGTCCAAAATGTATTAAACTGATCTAAATTATTAGTTTTTTAGTTCTTTAAAAGGTGACTTGAATCTACAGTATTTCCTTCTAGACCTGAAAGCATGGCTCCTGTGGTGTTTCTGTGATGTGCGAGTTGCACACTGCTGTGGAGTGTTTGTGTGGTCAGAGTTGTTATCAAAGGCTGCTTCCATTCCAAGGGAGTGGGTCTGAGCTCACCTTGCACTAATCTGACAGGTACCTTAGAGTTGAGATCATTCAAGTGAACTGAAGTTGGGGCGGTCTCAAGCCACAGCCATGGTATTACCTTACCCAGCACGTGGCCAGGGCTATTCTGGGAACTGCATCTTGTCTTCTGGTTCCTTTCTGTGTTTCCTGTTGATAAATGAATGCAACTGGCCTGATTTACTGAAGTGATACAATAAGAAAAGGAACCCAACTTAGTTTACATGGATACAGTTACTGAGCTTTTGAAGGAAGAGTCTTTCATCCATAGCAACTTTTAAGCTCCACCTGACACTGGAAAGCAAAATTTACTAGAATAACAACTTGTTCTAGTTATAGAAATGTAGTTAGTGAGTATGTGCTGTGAAGACAACCTGGAAACATCAGCCTTCCCTTGTAGTTATCTGTGAGGACAAAGAGCTTGTATTCAAGGAAGAAGTTCAAGCTTCCTTGAACGTGTATTCAAGGAAGAAACCCTGGCTTAACGTTGTATACATTTAAAAAACTTACATAATGCCATTTACCTGTTGCATTGAGGTTTTCATGAAGTTATTTAGTCTTAAACTTTAATTTCCCTTCCCACATTAGTACATCTGCCCCACAATAGCTATGTGGACTCTGCAGCATGAAACAGCCTCTGTATTAGTCTGTTTTTCACACTGCTGATACCCAAGACTGGGCAATTTACAAAAGAAAGAGGTTTAATTGGACTTACAGTTCCACATGGTTGGGGAGGCTTCACAATCATGGCGGAAGGTGAGGAGGAGCAAGTCACATCTTAAATGGATGGCAGCAGGCAAAGAGAGACCATGTGCAGGGGAACTCCCAGTTTTAAAACCATCCAATCTCGTGAGACCCATTTACTGTCATGACAACAGCACGGGAAAGGCCTGCCCCTGTGATTCAGTCATCTCCCACCAGGTACCTTCCACAACACATGGGAATTAGGGGAGCTACAAGATGAGATTTGGGTGGGGACACAGAACCATCCAAACCATATCAGCCTGCCACATGCTCTGTGGCCTCTCAGTATATACGTTTATGGTTCTCTGATTGGGACACTTAGTATTTTTTAAATTTAAATATTTAAATAGATTTAATATTTTTAAAACATACGAAGTGTCCTAATTTTTTAAAACTTTCAAGTTCAAGGGTAGATGGACAAGCTTGTTACATAGGTAAAATTGTATTATAAGAGTCTGTTGTACAGATTATTTCATCACCCAGGTATTAAACCTAGTAATCATTAGTTATTTCTTCTGATCCCCTCCCTCCTTCTGCCTTCCACCCTCTGAAAGACTCTAGTGTGTAATTTTTCCTTCTATGTGTCCGTGTGTTCTCATCATTTAGCTCTCACTTATAGGTTAGAACACGTGGTAGTTGATCTTCTGTTCCTGTGTTAGTTTACTGAGGATAATGGCCTCCAAGCTCCATTCATGTTCCTGCAAAGGGCATGATCTCATTCTTTTTTGTGGCTGTATAGTATTCCATGGTGTATATGTGCCACATTTTCTTTATCCAGCCTATCATTGATGCGTATTTAGGTTGAGTCCATGTCTTTGCTATAGTGAATATTGCTGCAGTGAATATATGTGCACATGGCATTTAGTACATAGAATTTATGTGTGCATAAATTAGTACTTTTTATAGTGCATAAACTAGTGCTCTTAGTACTTTTAAGAGCACCCCGGAGAGGCCCTGTGGCTGGATTATTTCTGACTCACTTAGAAATCTTTGGAAAATTGTTTAATTACTCATCTTCTAAGCTTTTGACTTGAAGCAAGCTTTGATTTGTGTCAGTAGGGGCATGATGAGAAGTAGGGATATCTTAAGTGCAGTTTTCACATCCTTTCCTTCAAGGAGGCAGGAATCTAGGCTCTCAACAATTCTAGGACCACCCTACACATTAGCTTATGGTCTGAAGAGCCTGTGTGAGATTGCAGGGCTCAGTCAGAGGCAAAGTAGAAGTAGACCAGGATTGACACCACCTGACTATGATGCTGCTGATCACATTTTTTGGAGATTTAAATTTGGGGGCATAATTCTGATTGTGCTTACCTAAGAAATTATGGTTTTTTTAAAAAAAAAAAAAATCTGTTAACATAAGCAAAGGAAAGAAATTGGGCTTCAGAAAGAGGTCATCAGAAGCGTAGTTAAGCATGTGTGGTATTTTTGAAGAGGTTGTTGAATCATGACAGTAAGACTGTCCTTAATCGTCTGCAACCCCACAGGCAGGGCAGGCTTGCCCGTTCAACCAGGTCCTGTGCATCTGAAGCACTTTCCGTGTTCCATGGAGCCATTAGACTCATACTCAGGATATGCAGCAGAAATCACATTAGTCAAAATTGTCCTGAGACTCCCTAAATCTCTCACAAAAAACAACTAAAGCATGTTCTAATTTTCCCAATCCTGTATGTATGTATGTGTAATGTGTATGTAAAATTAATAATGCATGAAGTAGGTGGTTTGAGTTTGGAGGCTTTGTTGTATGAAAAATTTGTATCTTTAAACAGTAGCATCCAGCTGATTGCAGGGAAATGAGATGCATAAAGAACCAGTGCCTGACTGTGGGAGTAACAGGCCCCGGGCTCCCACTCCAATGCACTCGGGTGTGCGTGCTTACTGGAGAGAAGGGCAGGGGGGAGCGGTGGCACTGCTTACATTTCTTTTGTGCTCTTGCACACCTGTATGTGCACTTTGCACTTGCAGTCTCACTAGCCCTCTCACTTTCCTTTCGAGGTGTATATATTTAGATTCTGGGGTAGTACTTACTGGTTTATGCTACAGCTGTACCCCCATGCCTAAGAGTTGCATGAGTACTAATGACTGCAAATTATTTATTTTTGTTTCCTCAACTCCTTGAACCGTTGAATTGGGGCTCAATACATGTTTGCTAAATTATCATTTCATTTAACTATGAGCAGCCTTTTCAGATATTAATCAAAATGCCTGGAAAGACTACACAGTTGCAAGGGACATCAGCTTACATCCCAGCATTATTGCTTCCTGATCTATAGCTGTGAGACCTTGGTGGATTCCCTGATAGTAGAGCGATTCCCTGGGAATGGAAGTTCAGCTTGTTGGCTTTAGAACAACATAAGCAGTTTCACCGAACATTCACTGAATGTCTCCTCTGTGCTGAGCCCGTGTCAGGAACTGGGTCTTCAGTCATTTTCTTGTATGCGGCGTCCCCACCCTCCACCTGCATTTGACTCCTGAACTGTATGCTCTGCCCAGACAGCCTCAGTGAGGGCTGGGACTTGACCTCTGGGGAAGCATGTAAAGGCTTATTTCCATGGTAACAGAAGGCTGAGAGTTCAGCATACTCTCTGTCGTCACTTTTGAGTTGTTCTTTCATCTTCCCAAGACTCATGGCAGAGTACTCATTTCACAAACTTTCACTGAGTGCCTGCTGTGTGCCAAGCACTGTGACATGTGCCGGAAGTGCAAAGGCTTTGATGTGTAGTCCTTGACCTCAGAGAGCTCAAGAGTAATTGACCGAAATTCCTAGTTTATGATCTGTGATGAGAACCATTCCTTAGAAAGGCTTGCATATAAACATATTTATATACTTATTTTGTAGGAAAATATCCTTTGTAAACCTGAAAAAATAAGAGTTGATCATCCATATTAAGCCTCACATAGATTTTAATAAATTAGTGTGAGCAAAAGGAACAAAATATATAATGATAATAAAATTTAGTCATTTACACTTCATGCTGTGGTTCTAAAATAAAAATTCCCTTTTGGGGCTGGTGTGGTAGCTCACACCTGTAATCCCAGCACTTTGGGAGTCTGAGACAGGAGGATTGCTAGAGCCCAGGAGTTTGAGACCAGCCTGAGCAACATAATAACACCCTGTATCTAAAAAAAAATCAGCTAGGCATGATGTCACGTACCTGTCATCCTGGCTATTCAGGAGGCTCAGGTGGAAGGACTGCTTGAGCCCAGGAGGTCAAGGCTGTAGTGAGCCATGATCAAGCTATGTCACTCCAGCCTGGGTGACAGAGTGAGACCCTGTATCCAAACAAAAAAAAAAATCCCTTTTGGTGTGTATGGACACAGGAAAATTAAGTTGATGAAATAGCATTTTGGGTTTTATATGTCATTTTAATAATTTCTAAATCTGGAGCATAGCACATGACAGACAGATTGACCTGATGATGTAGCTTTTTCTAGATCAATGTTGAATTCATTGCAATAAGCAAAGGTAAAAGGAAGTTTCAGTTTATAAGAGACTGGAGAATGGTGCTGATAATTAGAAGGAGGATTTTTCTACTCCTTAACCCTCCTCCTCATAACAGCCCTCTTCCATACTCCAGCTTAAATGAAAAGATCAGAAACACAACTATTTTTCAGTGACCGCTAACTGCATAAAAGGTGCTATGCTAAGCACCATGGAAAGAGTTCTGAGAGGGCTGGAGTGGAACTTAGAGCGTACTACATATATTTCAGACATGAATTGTAAATAAGAGCTATAATAAAGATGCTAATCATAATGTGGGTAGCAGGGTCAATTTCTTTGGGTACTCTAGGAAAGAACTCAAAGGAGGTGATGTACAAATGGAACCTTGAAGGATTTTAAGATTTGTGTTCAATGAAGGGAGAGGAAATATGTTGTTATCTTTGTGTGTATGTTTTTTGTTTGTTTGTTTTCCAAAATAATTTAACCCCTGTGACAGGGATCATATATTTTGGGAAATTCTCTGAACCCCCCAGTCCAATGTGGAACACAGAAGGTTGTTCAGTGAGACTTGGAAAGGGCAGGGCAGGCGAGCTCAAGGGAGGAATGTTGCAATAAACATATGGGAAGAGCTTAAGCTGGAGAAATGTCTGATAACCTCTTTGAGGGTCATATCTAGCAGGCTGATTCGCAGGGAGGTTTACTTCCGGTAGACCGCATTAAGTCATCTGCTCAGATTCTCTTGTCCATTCTATACTGAGAAAGCAGAGATATTTCTTAAAGTGAGATTTTCTTATCTTTTATATGTAGTTATTGATTTTATTTACCTTTGTTTAATTTTGATTGTGATAATTATAAAATTAAAAGTGAATTATACATTGTGACTGTCTAGAGGCAACAACACACATTTAATGTGTTAGGAGCATGTATATTGGTGTAGGTCATAGCATGTTCTCTTTCTTTCTTTTCTTTTTTTGTCTATTTAAATGTCAGAAACCAAGGATGCAGAAATTTTCTATTTTGGGAATTTTTTTCACAAAGAAAAATTGAATTTTTATTGGGAAAGAACTAACAATATGTTCATTTGCCATTTTGAACAACCATTGTTGCTTTGCAATGTATTTCTTTTGAGTGAATTCATTGGACCTCACTCTCCATCCAGCTAGACTTCAGAAGACGCTGGTCACCTTTTGTGGGTCCTTTTGCGTAAATACAAGTTTGCTTTTAAGTTTATAGAACTTGCAATTGTGGCTCTTGAGAATACTTGGGTAGAATGCGAAAGAATTAAAGTACTTGCTGATTCTTTAGTCCAAAGCCTATTTATTTCCAGCTACTCAGTATGCTTTTCAACATCGAAAGCTAATGTATAGAAATTAACAATCTGTACTGTGGTAAGCATCACAAATGTGATTCAGACCTTATCAACACTGTGTGAACAAATCTAGTAGCTCTCTAAAGAGCAGTGTGGTGTGAAGAGATAGCAACTGTGGGAAGACCCTGGTGGATCCAGGTTAAACAAAACCCCAGTTCTGTCTTGTCTTCAGATTTCCTTGGTGTATCTTATCTAGAATGGAGATGGAGCTCCGTACTTCCGTGCTTGCTGTGGGGTAAGGGGGAGTTAGCTTAAAACATAACGAATTTGGCATGGTTTTCAGTTCTTCCTGAGGTGGTATAAAGCAGAAATTACTATTCTTTTTTAAAGTTTGTAAAATAAGAAACATTTGTAAGGTTGCTACTCCAGGTACTGCATAGGAATGAAAGGCATATGCATGAATGTAGTATACCATGTTCAAAAAGCATTTCAGGGACACATGGCAGCCTTCCCTGGCCGAGAGCTCCAAAAGGCTGGGTGGAAGATATACGTAGACGGTTGTTCCCAGAGGAGTGGCCAGGGGTCTGGAACTGTGAGGTTTATTTCAGCCCCAGAGGTAGCAAAGAGTCTAGGCATAAAGGAAAAAACACTTGTCGGGTGTTTACTTGAGAATATCTTATAATGGTTCTTTGAGTTCTTGGAAATGGTATTACTTTCTTTGAGTGGAATTTGCATGCAGTGAAATGTTCAGTTACTAAATGTACCTTTTAGTCAGTCGTGATGAATGCATATCAAGACAGAACATATCTGTCACCCCTGAAAGCTCCCCCATGCCACTTTCCAGTTATTGTACTGGCCCTCAGAAGCAGGCTTTGCTCTTGTTACTGTCACTATAGGTTGTCCTTTACTTAACTCTAGAATTTTGTAGGAGTGGGATCGTACAGTATGTGCTTTGTGTTTCTGGCTTCTTTTTATTCAGCACAATGCTAATATTTTTGAGATTCATCCGTATCATTGTCTGCATCAGTAATTCCTTTTTTCATTGCTGAACAGTAATCCACCATATAAATAAACCACAGTTGATTGATCCCTTGATGGAAATTCAGGCTGTTTCTTCTAGTTTGGGGTTATTATGAATAAAATGGATGTGGATATTGTAGTATAGGAATTTTTGTAGATATATGGTTTGATTTATTTTGTATAAATCCCTAGGAGTGAAATTTAGGAATTTTTGTAGATATGGTTTGATTTATTTTGTATAACTCCCTAGGAGTGAAATTGCTAGGTTATGCGGATTTGTGTTTAATTTTTAAAGAAACTTCCAAGGAGTTTTCCAAAGGGATTATGCCGTCTTACACACTTAATCAGTAGTTTTTTGGAGTTCCAGTTACTCCATATCATTACTCCATATCCGCATCAACAGTTGTTGTTGTTAGTCTTTTCCATTTATTCATTCTAGTGAGTGAGTGTCAGTATCTCATTCTGGTTTTAATTTGTATTTCCCACATAGAAAAGATGTTGAACACTTTTTCATGTGCTTGTTGGCCATTTGCTGTCTTCCTTTGTGAAGGGTTTCTTCAAATCTTTTGCCTATCTTTTATAGTGTTGTTGCTGATTTTTATTATTGAGTACCAGAGTGCTTTTTATATTCTGGATCCAAGTAATTTGTCAGATATATGAATTGAAATATTTTCTCTCATTCCGTGGCTTACCTGTTTATTCTTTTGATAGTACTCTTTGATGGACAGACATTTTTAATTGTGATGAAGTCTAATTTTTCTTTTACATTTATTCCTTTCTGTGTTCTTCATTCTAGTAACTTTTTAAAGTTTTTTATTTTGAAATAATTTCAGAATTACAGAAAGTTGCAAAAATAGTGCATTGAATGCGTATGTATACTTCATTCAGCTACCCTTGATGTTAACATCTTACATGACCATGGTATAGTTATTAAAACTAAGAAATGAACATTACAGTAAATTAAATAAACTACAGACTTTGTTTGGGTTTCACCAGTTTTCCCTATGATGTCCGGTTTCATTCCAGGCATCCAGGATACTACATTGCATTTAGTTGTGATGACTCCTCAGTTTTCTCCAATCTGTTGTAGTTCCTCAGTCTTCCCTTGTCTTTTGTTGCCTTGATACTTTTGAAGACTAAGAATTTTGTAGAATAACCATCAATATGTGTTTATCTGAAATTCTTCTCATGATGAGACTGCAGTGATGGGTTACTAGGAAGAATGAATGTTACAGAGTTGGGGCATTCTTCTCATTATTTCTAATGACATTTTTTAGCTTTGATGTTTTGGTCTATGACTGTTTCAAGTTGTATTTTTAATGTGTTTTGTCGTGAGAAAAGTCTGCTGAGAATTTGACTTGGATGGTATTGAATCTTTAGATTAATTTGGGTAGAATTGACATCTGAGCACTGTTGAGTCTTTCAATTCTTGCATGCATGGTATATCCCTCCATTTATGTATTCATTCAGTAATGTTTTAGAGTTTTTAGTATGAAAACCTGGCATGTCTTTTGTTAAATTTATCCCCAAGTAAGTATTTGATGTTTTTCATACTTTTGTAAAAAGTATTTTTACCAATTTTTATTGCTAATAGATTAACGTTTTATTCTGAAGCATCACTAAATTCATTTATCAGATCTAGTAGTTTTCTTGTAGATGTATTCAGATTTTTTACATAACACATTATCAGTAATAGAGTTTTACTTCTTCCTTTCTAATCTGTACACCCTTTTTTTCTCTTGCTTATCTGATTGTACAGGCTGGGACCTCCAATACAATGTTGAATAAAGATAGCGAGAGTGGATATTTTTGTCTTCTTGACTTAAGGGGGAACATTTAAAATTTCACTGTTATGTGTCCTTAGCTATACATTTTTTCTAGATGTCCATTATAGGCTAAGAAATGCTATTCCTAGTTTGATAAAAGTTTTTAGAATAAATGGGTGTAGTAACACAACTGGGTTATGTTAAATACGTAAATGAATGTGTCAGTGTTTTCTCTGCATCTACTGAAATGATCATGAGTTTTCCTACTTAATGTGTTAATATATTGAACTATGCTAAATTGATTTCCAATCTTTAATTCCTGAAATAAACTCTAGTTGATTGTGGTGTATTATCTTTTTTATATATTTCTAGATCATAATGTTTTGTTAAAGATTTTTGCACCTGTGATCATGAGGGATTTTGGTTGGTAATTTTCTTATAATGTCTTTGGTTTTGGTACTAGGATTATAATAACTTTATAGGGTGAGTTGGGAAGTATTCTCTCCTTTATTTTCTAAGACACTGTGGGATTGGTATTATTTCCTTTATTCATTTTTTGCAAAAACTTTTGGTGACATTTAGTGGTCATACTAGTGGTGACATTTAGTCCTAGAGTTTTTTTGGGGGGAAGTTGTTTAATTTCAAATTCAATTTCTTTAACAGATGTAGAGTTTTTCAGATTTTCTATTTCTTTGTGTGCCCATTCTGGTAAGTTGTATTTTTCAAGGAATTTGTCTATTTCATCTAAGTTGTTTAATATGCTAGTATAATACTCTTCACAACATTCCCTCGTACTTTTGATTTTTGTGTAATCTGTAGTCATATTCACTGTTGATTCTTGATATTGGTAACTTTGGTTTTCTATCTTTTTATAAACCTTCATTGGTGTTGCCAAATGGCTATCACTTTTATTAGGCTTTTTAGAGAACTGACACCTGGCTTTGTTGATTTTTTTTCTATTTTTCAGTTGTTTCATTGATTTCCTGTTATTTCTAATTTTTTTTTGTACATAGTTTCGGTTCAATTTGGGGAACTGTATTGCTTTTGACTTTTGTATTAAAGAAATGACCAGTTGGTTAGGAAGGGGACAAAAGAGATTAAGTAGTATGAAATGCTTTTTAAATAATCAATACTTTTTAATAAAAAAAATTGTAGGTAAGTTGAACTTAATGTCAGTTCTCTAAAAATGAACAAAATTCATCTTTTCAACATAAAATAATCTGAACAGTCATGGCTTCTCTGCTCTTAATGGCAGCTGCTGGAGGACTAGATTAGTTCATAGAAGGAGCCATCTCATATTCCACACGCATTCTAGAATTGGCAAAATAGCATCTCCAGAAATATATATACAAGAGGGCATAAAACAGATTTCTTCACATAATTAAATTCATCTGAAACGTGAAAATTATACATCTAGTTTTAATTGATGTGTTCAGCCGTGGGCACTGATGTGGGAAATATGGTAATTACACTTAAGAGATAAACATTAATAGTTTTATGCTCACGGATCATCCATAAAGGAAGAATTAGGTGCCCCAAACGTTTTCCATCCATGTCGTTTGTGAGGGAAAACGTTGCAGTAGAGGGAGATGATTCTATACTACTGCTGGGGGTATTTAATGATTATTGTCTGTATTCATAAAAATGAGACAGTAACTGAAGATGTGCCACAAAGCAATAACAATAATGATTAGGATTGGTGTTAATTCCTGCTTTTTAAAGCATGATAGCCAGGCATTTTCATGCCCCTGATAAAAATCCTCTTCTTTGGGGGGATGGGGGAATATTGTGGTTTTGTGTAAAAAGTGTTTTAAATGACAAAGAGATTAAGATACCCAAGTTTGGTCTTCATGCAGAACTTTTTCTGCTGAACTTTTTTGGTGCTATTCATTTGTATAATAACCTTTGAAAATGAGATTAAAACCTATGAAAAGGTTTGCCATTGGAGAGACTGCTTCTACTGGGTTTTGGTTTCAAGTAACTACTAGTGCTCACTCTTCATACTGCATGCACTTAATTCCCACTTTTGTGAAGTAGTCTTTAGGTTAGCATTGACTGTAACAGTCATTGAACACCTATTTGTGTTAGGTCTGTGTCACCTCATAAATATTTGTTGTCAGAATGAATGAATAAAGGAATGCAAAATTGTTAATGAATTAAAGGTTAGAGCAATTAGTATTACAAACACTGTCAGAAGAACAGACATTTTCCTTATGGAAGGCGGGGCCTGAACATCGTATGTGGTGATCTGTTATTCTGTCTTCTAGAGTGCTGCACAACTAAAAATCAGGTAGGTGAATAGGTTTTTAAGGAGTTTTGAAGAATGTAAAAGGTGATGTGCATTATCTAATTTATTTCAAATTATTTTAAATGGCCCAAGATATACCAGGATATTTCAAACTTTGTTTGATTATCCTTATTGTCTCTAAAGCAAGATGGTGTTTCAAAAACCTTTTCTTTATGACTTCTGAGTTACCATTCTTATAATCAGAAGATAAACAACAATGCAAAGGGTAAGCCTGGAAGAAAATGTGCTATATTTTATAACAGCAACCAGTAAATATTTTTAAATAATAAGAGAGAATTTCTTGGTTGAAGAAATAGTGAATTATTTATTCCCCTTAGAAAACTACACTAAAAGCAAAAAGCAAGGTTTTCTCTTTTCCCCTATTTTCTATCCGAATTGATTGTATACTAGCATATCACTATTCATGCCTATAAGAGTTTGTGAGGATTTTTTTCTCTCCCTAGGATTTTTATTTCTGTAATATTTTCATATAATGGCCATGTAATAAATACCCAACAGAATTTTTTTGTGCACTGTTTGTGGGGCAGATAATGCAGTTTCCTTGTCAAATAGCAAACTACTTTCCATCATTTACTTTTCATGCCAGGTAATACAGTATCCTGTGTAGAAATGTAAATTAGTTGTGTAGAATTCTGGCTAATATTAATGAGATATATACCTACTGCTATCACTGTTATCAGAATATCATAAATTCTCATACTTTTGGGTCTTTTTTAATACAGAAAAATCTGGCAGTCTGTTCAATCTATTATGTAATCACTAAATTATTGTCATTCTATGGTATGATATATGATTATATGATAAGCTCTTTAGGGGATGTTCACCTCCCCTGAGGAGCTTAGAGTTTAAGCTCTTAGAAGGAGATGAGGTGAGCACACAGGAAACCAAGGCAGAGCTCACACAAAAGGGGGTAGAATCCACACTCCCTGTTGTAAGTGTTAGTGTGAGTACACAGTCTCTTCTATTTGCCTCTCCCAGATGCACTCCCCCATCCCCCTTAGTGAAAGGGAAGTTCACCTGTAGGAACCACATCAGAGTCCCCTGCCCTCTGGCTTCTGGGTGGGTTCAGCCAATGAGGGCCTTAAGAGACAAGAGGGAGGGAGAAGAGTGAGGTCTTCTCCGCTTCCCCAACACCCTGTTAGTAGCCTCTGGGCTCTGGCCCTTCAGGCCCAAGGGTGGTCACTACCCTTCTGTTTCTAACCTCAGACAGAGTCATACCATATCCTTGCAATGGGGTAGGCAAATAGTCCCTTTATTAAACCCTTATCTGCTGGGACCCAGCTCGCCCCATTTGCCAGGACCCTGCCTGTACGGTGGGCTCAGTTGTCATAGCAAGTGTATGAGGGAAGCTTGAGTCTATTGTTGGAAGTGGGGGTAGAACAGCATGAGCAAGAGCAGAGATGCATAGAAAGTGCAGATATTCTGAGAGATCTCTGGCAATCCTAGCCTCACCAAGGAGATGCTAAGGAATCCCTGCCCTTAAGCATCAGGCCCTCACCTTCACAGGTGTCTTTGCCGCATGGCCTCATGAGGATGAGATTCTGTCCCAGTCTTCCCCTGATGTGAAGTTTGAAATGACCAGAACTGATGACCTAGGGAGGCCGCTGTGCCTGAAGAGGTGGCTTCTAATTCTGCCTGGAGAGGTTACCATGATGCGTGTGCTCAGGGTATGTGAGTGGAGACTGTGACTTTTAAGAACCAGGATGCCTCTGGCCTGTTCTGTGCCTGCGGTTGTACTGTGCTTGCATACTGCAGGTTGTTGGAAAACCTGTTAAAAGATCTCGCTCTGAGCATTTTCCAAAGATACTTTTAGGGCTCACTCCATCTTTGCCAGTCTCTTTCTCTCTCTGTCTCTGCCTCTCATTCTAAGTTCAATTCCTCAACCTTTATTAGATGCCTGCTATGTGCCAAGTCCTGTTTTAGGTGCTGCGGACATGGTAGGAGGTAAAGCATGTAGACCCCCTGACCTCCCAGGGCTCAAGTTCTGATGAGGGAGAATGAAATACCCATAACTTCATAAAGAAGTGATAGACTTTAAGACAGTAGGAAATGCTGTGCAAAAAATAAAACAGGGTGAGGGATGAAGTGGTAGTCCAGGCAGGAGGGGAGGGGCTGCAGATGGGGAGTTTAAGAAGACTCGAAGAAGTAATATCAAGGCCTCACGGAAGGGCAGAGCATCCCAGGCGGAGAGTCTCTTTCAGCTGAGCTCTTGTGTAGGGCCACACACTTTGAAATGCTGTTTTTATTTGTTACGGGGTTTCCCCCCAGTTTTATCACCACAGGCTACATTTACACCTTAAAGTGCAGTTCACATGTCTCTTTAGGTTCCTTTGTTAAGTAGCAGTCCTTCAGACTTGCTTTGTTTTTCGCAAACTTTACTGTGTTTTTGAAGAATAAAAGCCAACATCTCTTACTCTTCCTCAGTTTAGGTCTATTTATATTTTCTCATGATTAGATTCAAGTTTTACATTTTTTGCAGGAATACCCAGGAGAGATGCTGGTCCTTCTCAGTTCAGTGCCAAAATTAAAAATTTGAAAAAGAGATTTGAATCCTGAAAAGTACATAGACTAATACAGTAAACACCTGGGTATTTATGTATTATATAGATGTATTATGTATCTACAGAGAGTAAGTTGCAGGTATGATGTTTATTAACAAATACTTCAGAATACTACCCAGAAATAGCAAATTTGTTTCTGTTATTTTTTTATGAAAGTAAAATAAAGAGGACTGGCTGCATAATTCATGGGGCCCAGTGCAAAATAAACATGTAGGAGCCTTTATTTAAAAAGTATTAAGGATTTCAAGGCATCAGGCAGAGCATGACACCAAGCTCAAGGCCCCGTGTGACTGTCCAGATTGTGCACGTGTTGGGCAGCCCAGCCCTGGCTCCAAAGGGATTTGAGCTCTACTCCCTGGCTTTTGCTTTTTACTCCCATTCTCAGTTCCGTTATCGCCACCCCAGAGATCATTAGTATGATGAAACTGAGTAGGTATCCAGGCCAGGTTTGTATGACTTTTATTACATTTGTAAGTTCATTTAAATAACATGTAGTGATGTTTCCTGTATATTTTAAACTACATAAATGGCATGTGCTGTCCATGACATTGTCTAACTTGCCTTTCCCTTCAGCGTGTTCACAGCATCTATCCCTATTGATACATGTGGCTCTGTTTTTTTGTTTTTTGTTTTTTTGAGATGGAGTCTTGCTCTGTCACCAGGCTGGAGTGCAGTGGCGCAATCTCGGCTCACTGCAACCTCCGCCTCCTGGGTTCAAGCGATTCTTCCGCCTCAGCCTCCCAAGTTGCTGGGATGACAGGTGCGTGCCACCACGCCCAGCTAATTTCTGTATTTTTAGTAGAGACGGGGTTTCACCATGGCCAGGATGGTCTCGATCACTTGACCTCATGATCCGCTTGCCTTGGCCTCCCAAAGTGCTGGGATTACAGGCATGAGCGACCACGCCCGGCGTGGCTCTGTCTTTTTTTTTTATGTTAATTGCTGTTAGATGATAATATGTACAGTTTTAATTAATCTGTTCAACTATTGAGAGCCTTTAAAAAATCTTTTTATGTCAATCTAATATGAAGGCATAAGAATTTCATACTTAAAAGTTGCAAGAAAAGTCGAATAATTCCCTTCCGCCTTTCATTCAGATTCCCTAAACATTAACACTTCACCACGTTGCTGTGGCCTACCCCGCCCTGCCTGGTCTGCCCCTTTCTGTATGTTTATGTATAATAGATGTATTATGTATCTACAGAGAGTAAGTTGCAGGTATGATGTTTATTAACAAATACTTCAGTGTGTATTTCCCAAAAAGCAAGACTATCCTCTTACATATCCTCAATGCAGTGATCAAAATCTGGAAGTTAACATGAATACAATGCTATAATCTACAGACCTTCTTTAGATCCCTCACATTGTCCTAATGATGGCCCTTTTTCCTTCCTGGTCCAGGATCCACTTCAAGCTCATGCATTCCATTTAGTTCACCTGTCTCTAGGCTGCTTTAATATGGAGCAGTTCCTAGAGCTTGCTTTGTCTTTCACAAACTTTACATTTTTGAAGAATAAAAGCCAGCATTTCAGACTCTTCCTCAGTTTAGGTTTGTTTAATATTTTCTCATGATTAGATGCAAGTTTTACATGTTTTTGCAGGAATACCCAGAAGAGATGCTGGTCCTTCTCAGTTCATTGCACATCATGTCCAGGGGCAGGTGACACTGATTTGTCCCATTACTGGTGATGTGAATGTCATCATTTGGTTAAGAGGGTACCTGCGAAGTTACTCTACTGAAGTTATTAATACGTTTTTTTTTTTTAGATCATGTAGACATCTTCTTGTCAAACTCTCAGTGACTACTTTTAGCATTCGTTGGTGATACCTACCTGAATCAGTTAATACAGTGGTGCTGGCCGAATGGTGGTTATCTAGAAATGCATGATTATTTCTACATTTATTACTTGGCATTCCTCTATAAGGAAGACCTTTCTCTTGTACCTTATTTATATTTCATCAGTATAAATTCATGGATTTTTATTTTATTCAGTAGGTTATGATTTCTTATTCATACTAGTTTTTGGTTCAAATTGTCTGAGATTTGGTCAGTGGGATACCCTTCAAGTTGGCTTATTTTCACTTGACACGTCCCCATCATTTCTCATTGTTTTTTTTTTTTGCAGTACAGCAAGATGTTCTAGAATCATTTTATCATTCTGCAACCCCGACCAAGAATCAGCCAGTTTTCAAGGGAGCCCTGGTTCCTTTCGTTGCAGACATAATATTTAGAAACCAACATCTGGATTCTGCATGTGCTCATTACTGCTTAAGTGTTTTGTCTTGTAGGCCCTTTCATTGAACAGAGCTAGACTGTGTGTGTATTTCATGTGCATGTATACATATGCGTATGCACATCTGTCTGCATCTACTTCAGTATCGATCATCTATTATCTGTCTGTCTACCACTCTATCTAGCAGAAACCAGGGTTCATACTGATATCTCCAATTCCAGTTCTGTTTCACGGGGTTTATTCTAGTGTTCTGCCTTCTGCATTTATAACTCCCTTCTCTGACAATAAGAAACCTTGTTCCCATATCTGCACTATACTTACTTATTTGGTCAATGTTGGCATGCACAAAAAAGTAGATTCAAAATTGCTACATATACCACTGTGAAAATCAAGGCTGCTATTTAGAATCCAACACTTGTTTAATATAAATCTTTATATAAGTTTCCTGCTGTATATAGGTACAATAGGCAATATAGCTTAATAAGCTCATTAAATTACTGCCTTCTTTCTTTTCCCCTCTGAACTGAAGGAGTGAAATTGAATTGATTTTGTCCCAGTGGTTATCAGAACACAGTAAAGGGCTTGTGAGTCCAGGCTGTAATGGAGTGTGGGGTTAGTGGGGAACAGTGTGTTGGGGTGTAGATGGAGATTTTTATTTTCTCGTGTCTATTTTGGTCCAAGTTAGCCTGTGTCTCAGTAAAGAGGACAGTCCTTCACATGCATTTCTGCACTCTCCTTAAGGGCATGTCTGGGTTAGCTACTGCCGTGTAACAAAGCACTGCAAAATTAAGTGGCTTGAAGTAGCCATAGCAATTTGTTTTGCTCATGGACATGCAATTTTGGCAGGTCAAAAATCAATCCCTGATAGAGAAACAGTAAGCTGAGAATTTGTTTCCCTATGTTATCATTTGGGGATGTATGACCCTGTGAGATTTTGCCTCATTAAATTTATGGTTTCCTGATTGAATATGTAGCCCTTTATCTCCTTCATATCCTGGTGATTTCCGATCTCAAGGGCCCATTTGGTGAGAAATACGACTACATTTATTTGGGTTAAAAATATGACCTTTTAAAAGCACTGCATGATTGGAACTACTCTAATGAAAAAAAAATCTTCATAATCAGTGGTGCAGACAAGTTATTTATTGGGTTTTAATTGGGACATACAACATAGTTATCAATATGAGGACATGTTATAACAAGTTATGTGGTATTTGGAAGCACATATGCCCCAAGTGTGACTTTTGGCTAGTTTTTACCAGTGCAAATTATCAAGTGGCATTTATGGACTATGTTTGTCATCAAGCATAAAACTTTAGCTAAGTGTAAAATGATTGTTAGTTTCTGGGCAAATATTTTCCCATGGGTCACAGTAGAGTTTTGCCCTAAGCCTCTAATAATGCGAGGTTCTTATGTTAATAAATAGAACAGTCTTCCTTTATAGGCTAATCTCTTGTAGAAATCAGGACTCACTATTCCTTAATCGTGTGAATGTAGCCTTGTTGTCCTTTGGGCTAAAGAGCAATATATTACTCCCATTGATCTCTGAATTACTTCCACATGCCAAGGAATCCTGTTTCTGAGGCTTGGTGTCCTGGCTGTAGATGGATTCTATTCCTCTCTTTCATTTGGGCACTTTTCCCTGCCAGCTATTATTTTGTGCTTGTAAATTCTGCCACTCTTAAAAAGACAGTCCAGATGAATCACCAGGGCAGTTAACCTTTACCACCTAAAGCTTTCAAAATGTTAAATTGCTTTGCAGATACTCCGCTCGTTTGAAATTTCACATTATAGCATAACAACACAGAGTTCTGTAACACCTGGCACAGGTAGTGGGTTTTCTCTCTGTGGTGCACATGTTTTTGGTACAAGTCTTTCTATGCAGCCTCTGGTCTGACAGTCAGTTACCACTGAGCCTCCTTTCAGGGAGATGATGGCAGCTGCTGCTGAGAGGAGCAGCTTAGTTTTTCAAAGGAACATTTTGCAAATAATACACCTGCATTTACAATCTGCATTTCTATGCAGTTCAAGTGTTGATCAGTAAAGTTCATTAGGAGTCCCAGGGCACTGGAAACCCCAAAGGACTACCAAACCTCCCTATTTGGAATTTCCCTCGTCAAAGGGGTCAGAGCCTGTAACAGCAGCTTGGACCCACATCCTTTTTACTGCCTGTTAATCAGCATAAAAAGTGCAAATTTTTTTTTTCCTCGAGGTGGAGTCTCACTCTGTCACCCAGGCTGGAATGCAGTGGTGTGATCTTGGCTCACTGCAACCATCACCTCCTGAGTTCAAGTGATTCTCCTGCCTCAGCCTGCTGAGTAGCTGGGATTACATGCTTGCGCCACCATGCCTGGCTAATTTTTGTATTTTTAGTAGAGATGGGATTTCACCATGTTGGCAAGGCTGGTCTTTAACTCCTGACCCCAGGTGATCCACTCACTTCAGCCTCCCAAAGTGCTAGGATTATAAGCGTGAGCCACTGTGCCTGGCCAAAAAATTCAAATTTTTAAATGGGCACAAATGTTCAGTAAAACCAGTTGAATCTATTGAGGCACCTAGTCCATAATTCCAGTTGTTCGTACTGAATTTTTGAGAAAAATCTTTTTCTTATGAAAATCTTCTATTTGTACTAAATTTTGATATGTGCTTAGTCTCATAAAGAATAACACATAGAAATAATAGATAAAACAATGGTTGAAATAAATGTGGTAGCCACATGCAACATCATGAAGATTCATAGTGCTACATTTCCTACAAAACCGGTCAATCCACTGTCAAAAGGAAAGCATCTGACAGCTGACAGAATAGATGGACTAAGATGTTCCACCCCAGGAAGCCCACATCCTAGCAGCTCTGACTCAGACACTGCACTGGGTTTTTATACTGCATGTGTGCACAAATCAAAAGCATTTTTTATGCCTTCCTTAGCATTTATGTAAAAGCTTTCTTTTAAGATTCTTCAGTTAAACTTCACCAAATGTCAGAGTAACCTTGGATAGAAGGGAAGGAATTGTAGAGTCCTCATTTCCTGTTTGGAGAAGTGTCTAATGTTAGCTCTAATTACGTGAGCCAAACAGCAAAGCCCTTCAGAACTCCCGAAATGATCACATTTATCTCAGTCTTCCCAACTACGATGCTGTTTATACGCCCTTCTTTAGAAAAGGATGTAAGGTGACTTACCAAAATTCACGCAATTATGACATTGTGAAGTAAAAGTCGCCTGTAGACAGGCTTTGAGCTTCCTAACAGCTGAAGTTAAAAGAGAAACTCAAAGGGCTTTGAGAGTCATTTTGTCCTTAAATATCAACTTATCAGCAACTTAGAGAAGTACATTTTTCCTTACACTTTGGTCCAGGAGACATTATTCCTGTTTGCACTATTGCACAGTGATGCGGAAGGCAAGATTGTTTATGGCATCTTTGTAATAATTAGCAGTTGTTATCCAGAAGTTTTTGATGCATACCTTTGTGCATGCAGTGATCAAAATGAAGTACAGTAGCAGTGGTGGGAAATATTTGTATCCTCTATCTAGATCTTTCCTTAATGCTTTATGATATCCAAATGCTACTACACAATATAGTATATTAAATTATTAATCAAGTTTAGTTTTGAAAAATCTGCTTACGAATGAAAACAAATGAGCAATAAAAATGTTAACTACCAATGCTTAGTGAATAAATAATGGGAGAATCATTTTCTGTCATTGGCTAAACAGAAGTATGCTTATTTTCAAATCAGGCATTATGAGTGCTTTTCTGCTCTTGAATGGTTATTTTAATAATATTTAGTGAGTAGTCTCTGAGGCAGGGGATAGCATTGTAGTAATGCTCTTTTCAATCCAAATCAGTACATTTTGTATTTCAAAGTTCATTTCAGATTGAACATATTGCTGCTATACATAAAAAGATCATTTTTATACATCTTTTGATCAGTAACATGAGTGAAAAGTTGAAAACTATCTTCAGTGGGAAATAGGTGACCAGTTAGTTATTGGTTTAGACCAATAGGCAGGAGGTGACATAGCCAAAACATAAAAATTTATTATGGGAAATAGGAGAAAATGGGCAAACATAAGCCACTTGAATGGAAACAGGCATCAGGTAGACAGTTTTGTGAAAGACCAGATAATTTGTACACGTCTCATGGTCATAGGCCAGTACTTATTCACTCGAATGAAGATGGACAGTAAAGGATAAAGGGAAGAATCAGCAGGTAGACTGTAATAGGACAAGAAGGATACAGTGAACCCAAGACTGAATGTGGTTAGTAAACATAGTGTTTGTTTTATATTAAGAGTAGCATTCCAGCCAGGCATGGTAGCTCACACCTGTAATCAAGAGGCTCAGCTGGGAGGATCTCTTGAGCCTGGGAGGCAGAAGTTGCAGTGAGCTGAGATCATGCCACTGCACTCCAGCCTGGGTGACAGAGTGAGACCCTATCTCAAAAGAACAAAACAAAACAACAAAAACAAAGACAAAGAGCAGCATTCTTCAACAATTCAGAATCATTTATTACAAGACCGAAGGCAATGTTAGCTACTTTGAATGAGAAAAAAATGAATAGTACAAGCTCCACAGCAGGCAAGGGAAGTAATTCCAAGTCTAGGTACGTGATTCACGGTGAAGCATTAAGAAAGCGTGGGTTATTTAACCTGAAGAGAAGAATAGGCTTTTCTAAACTGGTGTCTAAGGAATAATATTTTGGTAATACTCGAAATACTTCACTTTAATCTTGCACGTAGAATGACTGAGTTTTGCATGAACTTGTTAATTATGTAAAATAATAAAATTACACAGAGTGAACAGAATTAGCATAGTGTTAGGCAACTTACAGGTTTTACGTAATTTTAACATCATTTTATCAATGACATGATAAACACTTGAATGGCTTCAGATGTCCGAAGAGGAAGGGTTGTTTTCCACATTGATTAGGATAAAAAGAGGCCCAGCTTACAAAAGGAGAGATAGCTGTGTGTGCTGCTAGAATTAAATTACTTCTCATTAAGGGGCTGAGGGGGGTTGATTTTTAAAGAATATGGCTCATTCAGTAATTGCCTGGCATGTAGTGTACATATAGGCTTGTAGTACATTAACAGGTGAGAGTGCCTAGCGTAGTAGTGAGCTCTCCCAAGAGCTCTTCATTCATCAATAAAAGCTCTTCAGTGGTGTACCAGTACGAGCTCCAACAGAGAAACAGAAACAGGAGATATATGGACATGTGCATAGATGTGTATGTGTATGTAATATGGTTAGGTAGGTAGATTGATTGATTGATTGACTGGTAGCAAGGTGTTGGCTTATACAATTGTGGGGCTGTCAGGCAAGTCCAAAAGCCATGGGCAGGCCATGAGGAAGAGCAGGCTAGAAACCTGTGGTCAGGAGCTGATGCTGAAGTCCACCAGTAGAATTTCTTCTTCAGGGAAGCCTCATTTCTGCTCTTAGGACCTTTTAACTGGTTGAATCAGGCCCATCCAGGTTGTCAAGGATGCTCTTCCTTAAAGTCAACTGATGGTAGACTTGTTTTTGTTTTTTTTTTTTGTTTTTTTCTTTTGATGATCAACTTTAATCATCTCTATGAAATACCTTCGCAGCAACACCTGGATTGAATAACCCTTCTGTTCGATTGAATGACTGGGGACTAGGCCTTGCCTCGTTGTACAACTGACCATCCCAGATAGATAGGGGTAGGGTTACATTGCTGGCTGACATGTAGGTCCCAAAGTGCCCACTTGGTAGTTGAGAAGTCCTGAATCTAAAGCCCAGCTCTGCCACATCCTCGCTCTGTGTTTCTTAACCTCTTTGCTTCACTTTCCTCCTACATAAAATGCTGGCTTCATGGGGCCCTTAAGACAATCAAGTGAATATCTGGCATGATAAAAGTAAACAGTCAAAGGTAGTTACGGTTTGTTACGTTTTAAGATTTAAGATTAAATTTAGAGAGTTTTATCTTCGCATTATTTAGAACAACATCTAGAAATGTAAGAATGCCTAAAAATCAGCTGGCTGGAGTATTAGGAATAGGTCAGAGTATTTTGGTGTTGGGACCTATGAAAGTTTCTTTTATGTTTCCAGCTATGCATTAGTCAGGCCTGAATTTAATATTCTTTTATTGTGCAGAGCAAAGATTATCAGCTTATTTATCAAACACAGGGAATTTAAAAAAAAAACATTGAATGGGAATGGTTCTCCGATGGCAGTGGAGGGCGTGATACATGATAACATCTGTATGAATACCAAATGGAGTCATTAGGATGTGCTGCTGCTGGCATGCATACCAACTGAATTCCTAATGACGGGACTCTTAAAATAATGTATTACTTAGGATGTGAGGAAGTGGAGCGCTTAATTTTTCGGTTGGTTTATTGCAGCCCTTAACAAGCATGGCTGCTAGTAAGTAGACAGTTAAATTAAACTCATGAATATCTGTTACAGTTTTTGAAATATAAAATTGAAACAAAAGCCTTATATTTGTACCAATACGCAGAAACTCAGGAAGCTAGGAATAAACACAGGAGAGCAAAGGGAACAAACAATAAGCCAGTGCGGTTCCTCCTTGGCATTTTACAATAACTGGCATCTAAGATGATAAGAGAAGAAACTGTAGCTGACGATATAGTCTTAATTTCTGAGCAAGAGGAAGGGATGGCAGAGGGACAGACAAGAAGCATTCGAATAGAGAATTGGAGGCAGGCTGATGGGTGACCATTCTTGGGCTTCACCGTGACCAAGAGAGCTCTTATACAAGTTCTCATTGGAAGCTTTTCCCCAAACAGGCAGGGTTAGGCCAGCAGGAACCTGAGCACTTATCTCCAGGGCAACTCTGTGAAGATGTGGGCTCCACAGAGAGTAAGAACAGCAAGTTCCTCCAGAACAGACACACACCATCACACTCCCATGAAGTTGTGGGAAGCAAGAACACATCCCTTGATGCCACCATGAGTAGTGTGGTTTCTGGGCTGTCTCATCATCGGGGCAGAGGTGGTAGAGATAGTGGGAGGAGAAAAAGCTGGAGTGACAGCCACAGAGGAGAAATCCACAAAGTCTGGGATGAGAAGGAAGAAGCCAGTGGTGGGATCAACAGTGGGGAAGTCAGAGGAAGGGGAAGTCAGAGGAAAGGGAAGTCAGGATGGTGGGGCCACTGAGTACCTGGGCGTCATCCTGGAGCAGCCCAGCACTGCCGTGGGGAGGGGTACAGACACCAGCAATATGGGAAGGGCTCGAACTCTAGACCTAAGAGGCCCTGAAAAAGAGGACCCACAGGTTATGTTAGTGTTGCAGAGAGAATCTTGAAGGAGACAGGCTGTGGAATGGGCCATGCTCATTTAAGACATCTTCCCCTCTCCCAAAGGGAAAGGCGGGACTCTTGGGTTGTCTGGGGAAGCAGCAAAGGTAAGGTTGATTATAAGAAACAAAATGAAAAACATGCAAGCTACCAATAGTGTCCTCCCTGAAAAGTGTATCAAAAAAGAAGGCCCCTGTAAATTAATAACTGTGCAAGGAAACTAAATCAGAGTATTCAAGATATAACAATATCAGACTCTGAAATAACACCAGACAAACTGGTGTTTGTCTCACAAGATACTGAGAGGAAAGGGTGTAAATACATTAATTCAAAATCAGATAAAAAGGGCTCCAAGGCAGAGTGTATTTTTGGATAGGACTTTTTTTTTCCGAACTCTAAATTTAACCAAGTGGAATTCATTTGTAAGTACTGTCCTATTCAACCTTTAGAAATGAAGGATTTGCCACTTAATGGGAGGATGTGCATTTTACTTTAAAGACAGAACATGATGTCCTTGCATAGCTACTCTCCAGGGGGATGGACCCTGTTTTGCATTGTGTATTGAGCACAGAGGAGACACAGATTTATCTCAGACCTGACGGACCCAGCATTTATACATAAAGATCAAGGCTTGGGGAAATCGTAGCTTCCATTTCCAGCTGAGCGTCAGATGGTAACGCTATCAGAAATGACATACCCAGTTTCCAGTTTCATACTCATGAGCCCAGGAAGGCAGAACAAGTGAGGAGGAAAAGGGAAGAGTTTTCAGATGAATGATAAAATTAATAAGATACATAAAATGATTGCTTAAAACTTGGCAAATTTAAGCAGGAATGAGATGTTATTGACTTCTTTCTTCATTTAGAAAACGGTTCTCTACTGGGAATCTCTTAAAAGGATGTCAGATAGAAAAGATAGAATGGAGAAGATAAATCTAGGGGACTTACTGTAATGTATTTAGGAAGGTGGTTTGTAATTGGCAGCATCAGCAGGTTGTTAGCAATGATAAAACAGGGCGTTTTCCATTCAAATGAATGTGATTCAAGACAGAAGCCTACAGTCTGTCCAGTAACATTAAGATACCCCAGACCTGAGATATAAGCCAACTAGGAGACAAATAGAAATATTGCAAACTATAACAGAAATTTTCACCATCTAGTTTAAAAAAAATCTCATTCAATTCATATCTGATTTTATTTGTCTTAAACTTGATGTTATCTATTTGATGGAACTCTGTAAATAGGTTATTTATATTCCAATTTTTTTGAACTCTAATTTTAAAGAAGAGATAATCTGGTATAAAAAAAGCAACTACTACTTTTTAAAACGTTTAATCAGTACCAGTCATTTTATAATTATCTTAAATGCAAGATACATATGTATTTTGTTGTTTTGAATATTCACTTATTATTTTTTCCTGTACTCAACAAATATTTATAGAGTGTTTACTATTGCCAAGCACTTTTCCAAATGCTGAGGGTACAGCAGAAGAGAGTTTGTTACCATATATCATTGATTGAAAATACACATTTTCTCACATTTTAATAGTTCTGAAATTGGAATGTGTCTTACAATCTATTATATGTCATCCTTTGGCTGGCAGAAGTTTTTCTTTCTAAATGATGCGCAATGTGGTGTTGTCTTATACTGGTAGCATCTAAGAATCCTTGAAATAGGGTGTATGGATACAGTTACATAATAATATTACACCCATATGCTGGTGTACCTAAGAAACTATTTACTTATTCATGTTTATTTAGAAGATTGAGATTCGTCTTCCATAAGACTCATTTTTATGCCTCTGGAGGGGAAATGGCTTCCATATAGAATGCTCTGTGTGTCCTTGGTAGTTGTAAATTGAGAGTAAAAGAGGGAGAAAAATTTGAATTAGTAGATAAAATGGGCTTCAGAAGAATATAAACTCTAAACTTTCCTATATTTCTTCCATCATTATGCATGGGAGGCTTTTCAGACAGCTTAATCATCTCAGTGTTTGCATTATGTAGGATGCTGGCAGTGTGTAATGTGATACACGTATCTTACTGTTTTTTCTTTGTGTTTTGTTCTTCGTTAAAATCAGTTTAATTACTTTATAATACTGCTTTAAGTAAATCCAATTATGAAAGTCTGGATTATTCAAGGAGGTTAAATTTGGAGGTGGTTTTTCCCTTTCAACATACAATTACTGTAGAATTTGCTCAAATAGGACATTTAAAATCAACTTTGATTCACAAAAATTGAGTTGGCATGCAACTTTAAAAGAATGTCTACCATGTAAAATGAGGTACCCCTGCATTGATGAGGTACCCCTGCATTGATGAGGGACACCTGCCTTGATGAGGGACACCTGCCTTAGTGAGGGACACCTGCACTGAGTTGAGTTGACAGTTCAATTCTGCTGAATATGCCCAAGCATGTAGTGAGTGTGCACGTGCGTGTGTGTATTTGTGTATTTATGCATTTAAAACATTATTCAGAAGAGTCACACACTGGAAATCAGAGTTTATCCCTCCTTGGTTTTAAACAAACGCTTAGTTTGTCTATAAAAAAGAACTATTTTCTTCATCATATATGTATAACAAGTCAATACTAATTGTAGCATGTGACTTCCAGATTTTAAGAATTTTCAGGTCTATAAATTATTTATACTGTTATTAAAGTTTGTACTGTTTTAAAGCCCACGAGCCTACAGTTTAAGCAGTCATAAGCAAATCTACTTCCAAATATATCAAATATCTATACTTGAACAGTATTCACCTATACACAGGGGTTCTGTGGGAGCACCCAGGAGGGACCTCTGCCTCAAAGCAAGGAGAAAATTATATCCAAGCAGAGACACAAAGGAGGCACAGAGGGAAAAACATTTGCAAAGCCTTGAAGCGTAGGTGAGAGTGGAAAGAGGCTGAATGTGGAATTGTGACAGGAGCTTAAAGAGATGACTATGGGCTTAGTCATGAAATGCCTTCTTAGCTGTGACAAGCAGTTGGCCTTCTGTTCTAGGGGCGCAGCCATCAAAGTGTCTCAAGCAGGGAGCGACATGATCAGATTGGTATTTTAGAAACATCTCTGTGACTGCAGCGAGGGAAACCACTGGAGAAAGAGCAGACGCAGAGAGGTGACTCCAGCAATTTGATAAGAATGAGTGGAAGCGTGCATTAGACTCAGTACTGCAGGGATGGAGAGGAGTCTCCAGAGAAGACAGCTCTTCAGAAAGACTGGAGGGTGCATTGGATGGGGGTGAAATGAGGAGGAAGGAGAGGCTGAGCCCCAGATTCTCAGTTTGGCCGGTGGGAAGGGTAGAGGTGCCAACCATTCTCTGAAACAGTGAACACCTGAAGAGTAGCAGGTTAGGGTCACAATAATGAGTTTCTTCTAAGTGGAGGTGTCCTTTCGGCTGTGAAGAGAAAGGAGGGCAATGGTTTAGTAGTGCCAGCAGGGTTGGCAGAACCCACTGAATAGTGGGAGAAACAGATTGCTGCACAGCCCAAGCACCCAGACAAAGCTGCAGTGGCGTTTAGATTTTCTATAGCCAAACTAAATAATTCATATGTAGAGGAGATCCATGGTGGAGAAAGAGGAGGCTCAAAATGCGCAGACATAATGCTGTGGGGAGGAATTCTCAGAGACTCCAGGACACCTCAGAAGAATTGAGGGGTAGAAAAGAGACAAGAGACATTCCATCAAAGATAACTTCACCTTATTTCTTTAGTGCCATGATATCAGAGACGTTTTGCAGTGTGTTCCTAGCCAGATTGCATGCATGCACACACATGCACACACACAGTCTGTTTCTTCAAAAGACGTGAGTGACCTGCCATTGGAGGGGACCTGCATTTTTACGAGCCTGTGGCTTATCCTGCACTTGAGGCACTTTATTAAAGGTGGAGGAAAATGAGGAGCATTGTTCTCTCTATGGACTCTTTCTAGCAACCTGCCATCACAGAATGGAGCCAGACCTATTTCGTGGAGAACATCCAAACCTGCCAGACAGCCTTTCGTCATGGGCATTTCCCCCTTTGACTGTACCCATGGCTACCGCTCTATTCTTGCCCAGAGTAGCTCTAGCAGCTGCGAGAACCACATTGCCAACATCCTGTGACCTTCAGAGAATCCCAGCCTGGTCTGGCCACCCAGACACTTCCAGTCAGTAAATGCCATTGTATCCAGGGCCCACTGTGTCCTGCTGGGCACTGCACCAGCCCACTGGAGATACAGCCCTTGTAGCTGCCTTCCCAAATGCTGAGTGGGCTTTCCTCCAGTGAGACCCTGAAAAAACGTTGTCGCTCTGGGCAGGGGTCTTTGAAGACAGCAGTGGTCCAGTGGTCTTTGTGAAGGCAAGAAGAAAAATAAGGAGCTTCTGAATGAGCCCTGTGTGGTCACTGAGAGGGGGAGTGGAGGTGGGTCTGAATCTAAGAGCTACATATTTGGATGGGAAATGTTTTAAAGCTTGAGAGCCCTCTTAGAGGTGACCCAAACCAAATTTCTGATCTTTAACAGTCTCTGCATCCTGAAAGCTGTGTGTTCCCCTGGGGTATGGTAATTTAAGCAAAGCCTTTATTGAGCTGAAATTACAGTATCAACTCGTGTACTTTCATCATCATCACTTTGTTTCATCACAAGATGGTAATACTGTCTCCATACAACTGCAGTAAAACCTTGCCAGTATAATTTCTCATAGTAAGTTACAGCCTCTTCCCAGGGTTCCCACGTTTCCTACACTTGAATTAAAATTCTTCTGAAGCCTTAATATCCTATTACAGCCACGATGTTGCGAGCTCTCCGTGGCCTTGCATTGAAATCTTTATGGGATCATTGCAGTGTGGTTAAGTGGTTATTGGTGCGGCATGGTTTAACAATAAAGCCCTCAAAAGCCACTTCAGCGTGCACACCATCCTGATTTTCTAAGGCTAAAGAGTTTTGGCATTTCCAGACACACCTTCAAAATATCCAAAGACATGTGTCTACCTTGGAGACCCCAGCAGTTAGTTTTTAATAAGGCAGAAAATATTTTTATTTCCTTTCTTTGTATTTCATTAGGACTTGGCTTTTACCCCTCCGTTTCTTGGCCATGTGGCTCCAACTTTGACCTGGCCGCATGGATTATGCCGGCAAGATGAAAAAGAATGTTTCTATGTGGGTAGCTACTATTAAAACTACCAAAATGTGAAGCCAATTGTGTGGCTTTCAGGTAGCAGAATTGTCTGTTCTTTTTTCCTTCAAATCCTTATGTCAGCAGTACTTCTTTCATGATAACGTTTATTTATCAAAGTTTATGCTACTTTGACTTTTTATAAAATACCAGTGAAGATAAATGGATCGATTGACCCCAGGAGCAGTTTATTTATCCCTTTAGTCACACTTCAGTGGCAAAATCAATACTCTTCTGAAATATCTGATATTACAGTGGTTTCAGTAAATAGTGACATTCCTGAGCTATGTGCAAGGGGAACTGAAATTTATTATCAACTTAGATTTTTTAGTACCTGTATTGATTTTCCTGGAGATGCTTGTGAATTTTTATTTATCTGTAGCTGAGCAAGTGACCTTTGTTTCAGAAAACTGTAGTTTAAGCTTGCCAAGATTAGGAGAATTGGAAGAACTTGTATATATTTGTGAATGTGGCGTGAAAGAAGGAAAAAGTATTTTTTTCAGAAGTAGGCATTTTTGTTTTCTTATGTATTCAGCATTTTGCGTTCCATTTGTGTTGCCAAAATCTAGACACATCAAATCCACAGGTACTTAGTAAAGACACCTGTGTGCCCAGTCCTGTGAGAATGGCTGTAGCAGAAACATGGCATTTGCCGTGGTCTTGGTTTTGAAGGTGAGATTAGCATAAGCAGAGGAAGCAGTGGGGGTAAAGAGTGGAGGACAGGAAGCAGGAAGGAGGCTGGGCTGCTGGTGGGGAGGAAGCAGGATGGGCCCTGTGAGGGCAGAGCAGAATGGGAGACAGCATTCGCCAAAGCGAGAGCCCCCGGCGCTGGAGCTTTGGATGTCGGGCCCGAAGGCATGGGGGCTGTCTTCGAATTTTATGCTGAGATGAAAATGTATAATTGAAAAATTGGTCTGGTAGCAGGAGGTGAGCAGAATGAATGGCCACAAGAGGCTTCCTGGGGAATGGGCTCCCTTACTATCCAGATACAGCCGTGGGACCAGAGGTGACCCATGGCAGCCCCGAGTGTCAGCATGAGCAAGTGTAGGACTGAGGACAAGACTGTGATGCGTGCCAGGAGCAGAGAAGAAGATGGAAAAGGAGACGGTGCCCCAGATCCAGTTGCTCACAGAAGCACTTTTCCTGAGGAAAAGCCTGTTCTTCAAGTTTGCACTGACAGCCTCTCCTAGACGATGGGCTTGGAGAGCTGTGGTCAGCATCAAGAGCTAGCCTGGCAGCAGGGCAAAGACGTGGCTGTGAGATGGCATCATGGTACCCACTCTCTTTCGGTGCCTCAGTGTCCCTGTGGAGAACCTGGCCTATACGACTGGCGTGATGGTAACATGAGATGATCCCGTAGGGCATTTGGCACTGAGCTGCACACAGGGAGGGTGCCCAGTAAGTGGCAGTGGTTATTAGTTTGAAGATTCTTTAGGGAAAAATGTCCATTCTTTAAGAAGCTAAAGCAGAAACTAAGGGAATGCGTGCTCAGGAATCTCCCACTCTGCAAACACTTCTCTTAACAGGAAGGAAGAGAAACAGCTACATTTTTTTCTGTGGTCCTCATTTAACTTTGTCATGTACTTGGTGGAAATTACAGAGGGAGCTAGACTTTGGAAAGCATTAAGGCTTGTCAACCCAGCTTATCAGATGAGGTCTTCAGCATTTTTCAGTGGTTAATCACTTGAGAGGCTTTGTTTCATCTTATCAATTCACGATTAATGTGTTTTTATTAAACTGGCAGATTATAATTTCACATTAGGGTTCTGGGGCTCTTAGGTGTATAAAATTCATTTGCTATGCCTACATCATTTTATCAACTAAATATTTCAATTCAGAATTTATTGGCATTTACAAACTACATATTCATTACCTTACTGGTCAAATAAAACAATATATGTGTGTCTCACTCCTAAAGGATCTCATCAGAAAGGACTGTCAAATGATGATATAAGACAGTAAGTAAATGAGGACCAATAGAAGTGGTCTAGACACTGAGCTCTCCAGAACTGGAAAGAAGTTAGAAACAGGCACGGAAATCCTCAGCAGAGGCCTTGCAAGGGGCGAAAAGAAGCCGGTCTGAAGTGGCGGTCAGGTGTGGGCAGTGGGAGGTCAATGTGAGGAGATGACCAACATTAGCAGAGGGACCCGAGTGGGTCAGAGCAGGTCTGCACTGAAGGATGAGTAGACCCTGGCCAGAGAGACCTTTTGAGTAAGTCTGAGGGGGCTTGATTGCCACAGTCCGTGACTCTATTTCATTCCTAAGATTCTATGAAAATCAGGCTGGAATGCCATTTTAGGGGGAAAGAATGGAAGCAGGTGGTTGTTTTATTTTCAAATTAATTGCACGTGACTGAAAATGAAATTTCAAAGTATATATGCTTACCATCCATTGTCTTATACTTGTTGCTGAATAAAACGTCCTGAAGTACAGTTTAAATATTGGTCTTTGTTATCCCAAAATGGCCATCATAATTATGGTAAATTAGCTGAATTCACCTTTCATTTATTTTGTAGTAAATATAGATTTCATTTAACTTTAGTAGATAAAGTAACCAAGTATCATTCAGTTAAATAAGCCTTTACAATACATTTTAAAAAATAACATATAGTAATAATAAAAGTAAAGCTTTTCTTTGAAATTTACAGGGTGTACTACTTGCAAAACAGTTCATGAACACCTGGGAAGATGGAGAGAGAACTATTGAATAAGAATGCATTTTGACAGGGAAATAAATGATCAAATGAAACATCTTCACTAGAAATTTAGAGTTGTTTGACTTAAATCTGCTTCACTTCAGATGGAAACTTCTGACAGGTTCTTGGGTGAAGGTTTATGCAAAAGGCATCAGGCACTAACCTGGGAAAATACTCCAAGAGCCAGAGAGTCCTGCAGAAGTGGCAGGAGTGGTCTTATGGACAGGTGGCTGCAGCAGGGGAGTGGGTCAGCATAACTTTTTATATTTCTGGAATTTGGGGATCATAGGTGAGTCTTTAGATGGGGAAGCTTCAGAGGCCCCTGATAGTGGTAGGAAGCTCCTCAATGCGGAATGTTTGGTTCATTCCATCTTACACAGTTTCATACAAATTTACAATGTCATTTAGTTGCCCTACTTATTATATATCCAATTTAGGCCTCCCTAGTTATTTATCCAGAAACTTAAGGTGGACAGAGTTTTCTTGAGTTTGCCAGTTTCTGCATTGAAATTTAGGAGAAAAAGAAAAATTAGCTTTTTTTTTTTTTTTTTTTTTTTTGAGAGAGAAAGAGAGTCTTGCTCTGTCACCCAAGCTGGAATGCAATGGGACGATCTCAGCTCACTGCAACCTCCACCTACCAGGTTCAACTGATTCTTCTGCCTCAGCCTCCTAGACTACAGGTGTGCACCACCACGCCTGGCTAATTTTTGCATTTTTAGTAGAAACAGGGTTTCACCGTGTTGGCCAGGCTGGTCTCAAACTCCTGACCTCAGGCGATCTGCCCACCTCTGCCTCCAAGTGTTGGGATTACAGGCATAAACCACTGTGCCTGGCTGAGTCAGCTTTTTATAACTGTGGAAGGAGCTAAGGAAAATGGGCAAATATGATTTATTTCTTTCTTCAGTTCAGTACTTTAAATCACTCCCACTGAGTCCCTGCTGTGTGCTCTCTCTGTTCTGTCAGCAAGGATGGAGAGCATAGCCCAGACGCTTACTGTGGCTGGCACGGCCGTGAGGGGCCGTGCAGTGTCAGAGGTCAGCCTTTATCAGGGGTAAGATCCTCTTTGACTTGAGCCTGGTGGCCTCCTTATAAAACTGACTTCAGAAGTTTATGTAAATACATGCAGTTCAATAATACATAAGGGAAGGCTCTGATCCCTATTCCACAAGAATATCTCTGGACTTTAGCATATCTAAATTTCAGCATGTCATCTTTTTAAAATCAAAGACATGCTTCTACTCTATGTTGCTGAAAGGCAGTTCAATTAAAAAAACATATTAAAAATGTTTACATGATTTTTATATTAACTCTTTCCAAAGTGTGGGAAACACCTTGGTGGGATTGGATACAGGCATTGTCTTTGCAGAGTGTAGATCAGCAGAATGTATACAATTTGAAAGTGTGAGCCATCGAGCTTGAAGTTCTACACTAAGAACATATCCAGCAGAAATAGCCATGCTCGTGCACTAACTCATAATGCACAAAAACTGCCAACAACCCCAGCACTTTCTTATAGGGAAGAAGTTCAATAGTGGTATAATCATGGTGTGGTTTCTCATGTGTCAGTTACACAAAATGGAGCCAGTCTATGTGTGCTGGTGGTGAAAGGGCCTCAAGAAGTGCTCAGTGAAAGGCAGTGCATAGTGTGGTCCCATTTTTATTTTTAAATAATGGCACACAAAACTATTAATAATTGGTTAATTTTGGACCTGGGTACACACTGATGCAGAAGTAAAGAGGGATTTAAATGTTTAAATCGATGTGCTTTTGTACCGTATGATGTTTCTGAAAGCATACACCTATGTATTATATAATTAAGCATTTAAAAAATATTTTCCTGACATTAATCAGAAAAAATGTCAAACAACCAGAATGCTGATGAAGTACCAGATACCATCCCTCCCTCCTTCCTTTCTCCCTTTTTCTCTCACCTCCCTTCCCCCCTCCTTCCTCCCTCTCTCCCTCCCTCCTCCTCTCCTTCCCTCCCTCCCTTCCTCCCTTCTGAATAAGTAATGTTTCTAGTGTAAATTATATAGATAGATAGATAGAGAGAGAGAGACAGAGAGAGAGACAGAGTCTTGCTCTGTATCCCAGACTGGAGTGCAGTGGTGCAATCTCGGCTCACTGCAACCTCCGTCTCCCGGGTTTGAGGGATTCTCCTGCCTCAGCCTCCTGAGTAGCTGGGACTACAGGCAGACGCCACCACACCCAGCTAATTTTTTGTATTTTTAGTAGAGACAGGGTTTCACTGTGTTGGCCAGGATGGTCTCGATTTCCTGACCTCGTGATCCGCCCGCCTTGACCTCCCAAAGTACTAGAATTTCAGGTGTGAACTACCGTGCCTGGCCATAAACAGTATTTTAAACCACATAATGGAATTGTGTCACCCCTTGTTCCCTATCTATTCTCTTTTCTTCCACTATATCTTTCCTCAACATTCAACCCACCATAGCTATATTTAGTATTATCTTTATCTGTGTGTCCTTCTAGAGTTTTCTTTAAGCAGATGCACATATGGCTATAAATATTCTATTTTTCCTTTTTCTTTTTTTTCAAAAAAGGAATCCAGGTGCCGTATCAATGTGTATTTTTCTGTGCTTTGTGAGGAACATGCTGTTTAACCCATTTACGCCTAGTGTTCCATTATTGGAACGCTAAGCTTGTGGGAGTTATTTATATCCTACTGCTCAAGGTCATTGCCAAGGTCTGATTTTTCACACACACGCACACACACACGCACATGCACACACACACGCTTTGCAATCTCCAGCATAAATGGGTTAATTTCCATAACTACTCATCTCGCTTAATTTCCACCACCACTCCATGAGAGAGGGCCGGTTATTAGCCCCAGTTTACAGATTGTGATTCAGATATGTGAAGCCTCAAAACTTAGAAAGTGGCAGAACAGGATGTAAACTCAAGTAGTCTGAACCCAGATTCTTAGTTTCTGAGTCCCTTAAATACTGATAGATAAAAATTTCAAGTTGGAACTTGAGGATAATGATAAAGATATTTGGAAGTTTCGGTGTCTAGCCCCTCTCAATTTATAAAAATCAAATAGTGTTCATTGATGTTCTTCTCCAGTCTCTAAAGCCATCTGAGTGTTACGGGGCTGTATTGCTGGGGAGGGAGCGAGTGGAAGGAGCTGAGATTTGGGAGCAGGCCAATGCAGGCAGGGCTCTTTGAAGACCTCTGAAACAGGAGGCCTGCTTCCTTCCAAAGGCCCCACCGCATCCTGCAAGACAGATGAAAATAGACTCACATCCCATATTAAATACAACAGTTAAAAAAATTCTTTAAACTTTCTAAAGGGTTTTTATAATTTTGCTTTTGAAGTTGACTGTGAGTAATTCATTTAATTTATAGTTGGCTTCTCGGTAATCATTAGGCAAACTCAAGAATTCTTAGAATGTGGGGAAAATATCTAAGCTACATATTATTTTCAAGTGTAATGAATTTTGTAATGAAAACTAAACGTAACAGTTAATAAAAATGGCTTAATATGTTTTTAGACATTTAATTAACATTAATTTTGACATTATTACTTTCTCTTTTTATTTTGGGGCCCATATATTTTCCTTCTAAAAGTCTCAAACATTTGTGCGAGACCTTCAAAAGCTGGTAGGCTTTAATCCCAGGACCTGAGAGAGAAAATGGAGACAATCCTGGCTCTACCAAATACTAGCTGTGGGACCTGGGGAAAAGCGCTTTGACACTCTCTGAACCTCCGTGTCTTCATCTGTACAGTGAGGTAGTATCACCTCCCACAGTAAGGCTGTGTCTGCTTGCTTGGTGTTGGGTGAAACCTGCAGCTGGCCTCCGTTTGTCACAGGACCAAAGTGGAAAGTTCAGTCGCCCTCCTGCCCGCACCTGCAGCACGGGTGAGAGGCGTGTGTCTTCCCCAGCCTCAGCATCCTGACAGGCTAGGCAGGACTCCAGCTGCCTCTGCTGGAGGCTGTGATGCTCACCTGCCTGCTGCTTGTTGCCTCCTGTATTAATCATGTCTTTTTATTCTGCATTTTTGAAGCTGTGACATCTTAGGACCTCGCTGACCCTGAAGGGCTAGCTAATTCCTAGAGAAAGCAAAAGACTGGCCTGCTGCTGCTGTGAACACAACTTTCACCCACAAACAACTGCTCCAAAGCCCATACCCCACGTCCTTTTTCTGGCTCCTATACTCTGGGACCCTGTCCCCAGCCCTCATCAATCCAGGACACACACCAGATAACTCAGAACAGCCTCTGTGCCCCGAATCCCACTGAAGTTACTCCAAATAGCCAATCCTAAACCTGCTCACTCAAATCTTTGTCCATTCCCTCCCATGGAAAACAGTAAAGGCTCTTGCTCACATTTTCCCCTGGCTCCCTCTACCTCCCAACTGACCTTGATGCTTCCCTGTGTGACCCCCACCCTACGTGGCGTGCCCCTCCTATTGGGAACTGTGAATAACACACTGTCATTTCAATTGCACTCATCTCCCGATCTGTTGGCCTCACCACACATGAATAATTAAATCTGCGTTTCCAAATACCTTCCACCCCTCAGTTTGGCTATCAGAAGACACCAGCCTGGGGAAGGCAGGCCCCAGTAAGCAAGGAAATGAACTCCCAGTCCATGCAGGTCCCTGTGGTGGACACGGGGATGGCCTAGTCGATAGGCCGTGGATCTGCACCCGATAGGCCAGGGGCATGCAGCGGTCACTCTGTCCAGACAGAAGTGCTACCCACCAAAGCCTGCCCCCAACACCCCCGCCATCCTGCGCTTTGAAGGCCAGTAGAGGAGCAGTTAGTGTGCAGCCTGTGAGAAAGCGATGTTTGGGAGAAAGTGCAGAACTCAGGCAAGTTACCAGCTTCTTCTTCCTGCCCTAGGGCTCCTATGCACTCCAACCCCTGAGCATTCAGTGTGTCCGTTCAAGCCTCGTGATGGTCCAGGCAAGGCCTGTTTTGTTTTTGTTGTAATTAAAAGTGAGCTGGGAACGCATGTATCTCAGTCATTTGTTAAAAGTATTTTTAATTACATTTCTGATGAATGTTCCGTTGAAGTGAATACTAAAACTAAAGTATTAGAAGCAAAGCATTCGAATGTATAGAGCTAGGTGTGAGAACCCAAAACATATACCTAATGACAAAGCATGTGTGTTCCCTGAATTGTGAACAAATCAGAACCCTTCTCCTGCCCTGCCATTTCCCTCAGTGCTGTCTCACTGGGTGGAAGTAGCCACCTGTAGTTTTCCAGAAAGTTCCCAGAGCACTGCCGGCTGAGCTGGTATCCCGTGACCACTCCGGGCACATGCAGGTACATGAACACACTCACACAGAATGCCTCGGGCACTCGGGAAAGAACACTGTGGGAACAAAAAGACCAAACAGACAGCCTAGCTATTTCAGAACTTGCCTGCACACACGCAAAAGGACACCTGAGTTTTCTGGTGGATGAGGCAGGGGCAGATTTACCATTATAGAAGCCTTAGTTTCAGGCCAGGCACAGTGGCTCATGCCTGTAACGGGAGGCCAAGGCAGGCGGATCCCCTGAGGTTGGGAGTTTGAGACTAGCCTGGCCAACATGGAGAAACCCCATTTCTACTAAAAATACAAAAATCAGCTGAGCATGGTGGTACACGCCTATAATCCCAGCTACTCGGGAGGCTAAGGCTGGAGAATCACTTGAACCCAGGAGGTGGAGGTTGCAATGAGCTGAGATTGTGCCACTGCACTCCAGCATGGATGACAGAGTGTGACTCCATCTCAAAAAAAGAAAGAGCCTAAGTTTCAGGGCTCCTGGTTTGAGTGGTCCTCTTCTAAGGCTGTCTAGTTAATTTCAAACCCATAATTTTGCTGTTTTCTTTAGAGTTAACGTTATAGCCTTTAAAGGCCTAGAAAACCTGCCTCTGCCCCTGGGAAGGGGTTATGTGGGTGCTTTGTGATGTTTTTACTCCTTTCATATAAATCTGTCATAGTGAGAACACGTTTTGGAGATGGCATCTGTCAACATCATTCAAAAACAATGGCACCGGTACCTCTGCTAATAAATACATTTCAAATAGGTTATTCATAACATCTTAAAGGACTTGGATCAAAACCTATTGCCTTTCTTTACAAGAATTGGATCTGTCAGCAATCGAAGTGGAGCCAGTCACAATGGCACATGCCTGCAGTTCAGCCACTCAGGAGGCTGACTGAAGGATTGCTTGAGCCCAGGAGCCTGATCTCACCTGTTAATAGCCACTGTACTCCAGCCTAGGTGACACAGTGAGACCACATCTATAAAATGAAAAAAAAAAAAAAATCTATCTAGAATATGAGAAAAAGAACTGATAAATCAGTGCGTTTATTTCTAGGCATCATGTCTGTCTTCCTTCTAGGTTTTAAGCCTAAAAATATATTTTTAAAGGTTTAAAGCATTGAGCTGCATCATTATTTTTATGGCAGTCAAATTAATGTTTCTATCCACCATTTGAAGCCAATGGAGATTGACGGTCATGTTTTCTTTCTTTAATGATGTAAACCTCATTGAAAATGAAGATTCTGGAGGATAAAAAATGGTGCTGTGACTGCTATTGATTAAGTGTCTTGTTGGCTTCATTGTTCATCCCTCCTTGGCCTCTTGGGCAGAAGGAGTCCCAAGAATAACATTGCTGACATTTCCTTGAAAAGATGCAATGCTTTGACAAAGACAGCTGCATGCCTTAAAAAAGAAGATACAGTTCTGATGTACATGCTTTAGTCTTTTCAGGACAAGTGATTGATTAAATATGTAGAAGAAAGTGTTCTTAAACTCACATCGAGCCAAATGTCCATCTGACATACTTAAGAATAAAAGTCGTTGTAAGATGGTGAGTTTCAAAAACTGCATGACTTACACAATCGTTAAAAAGAAATTGATGAAATAGGAAGAAATAAAGGAGAATACACAGTAGAGTATTTGTAACATTTAATTGGAATAAACATTTCTAGTATTGTAGCTGTGAAATCCTGAATGTGTTCAAAATGTCGTGTCTAATGATGCAGAAAATGAAATGCTGCTTTTAAATGGCAAAGTTCAAACAGTATATAGATACTGAAGCTTCTGTTTAAGTTTTTATTCATTTGAAATTAGTTGTAAGGTTGTCCTCGATATCTATGCTTTATAGATGAGCTCGCTTTATTTCAATACCTTCGTCATCTACTCTCTTCATTTATTCTCAAATTACAGTGAAGTTTTACAATGTTTTACTGTTCGAGTTGTGCCTTTTCATCCCTGTGTTTTATTGGGAATATACTTTTTCTTCTCTCTTTGGGATTATGAAAGGTATGGTGAATATTAAGCTCATTACTAAGACATTTGATGCACATTTTTGTCTATGACAGTGTTTCTGAAGTTATTAATATAACACTTGCTGATTTTGATTACAAATAGTGCAGAGAGCTAGTTCTCAGAGTCATGGACGTTCATGGATGTTTAGTGTAGCATTTAGGGATATGTCTGTTTGGAGTTGGGTGGCCCTGGATGGAAGCCTGTATGTTCCCTACACAGCTGGATGATTTGGAGCAATTATCTACCTTACTAAGCCTTGTTGGCTCACTTGTGAATAAAGGGTGGTAATACCTGTCCCACAGGGATGCCATAAAGGGATTAAATTAGACAGTGTATGGAAAGAGTTGAGCACAATGCCTTTTGCAATAAGAACTCAATAGTTGATATCTACTAGCATAGCTTAATGATAAGTACAGCAATAATAAATATTTATTTAATGCTAACCATGTTTCAAATGCTGTATTATGAACCATGATTTTTTTTAAAAAGAAGTAACTCCTGACATTGAAGAGCTTATATTTCCTGGTAGGCAGTGCAGATATTTAAGTGAGAATTACAATATAATGTGATAACCTCATTTCTAGTAATACTATGACATTTTGTGAGCAGGGATAAAGTGTTGCGTTAAAAAGATAATCAGTTTCATAAACTAGATTCTGAATTAACAAGCACAGTGCTAACACTACCCTAACTGAACAGTTATACCAAAGGCTAAGGGTCTTAGAAGAATTTAATCACCTTTCTTACCAAAAGTTGATTCTAATAACAATATGGTTCCCCCTCCCCCCCCATAATATTATGTTTCCAAAAACAAATGGTGAGGAAACCATATAGAGTATTTTTGCTTCTCTGGAGTCAAGCACAGGGTCTCTGACTTGGGGCTGTGTTTCCTAGTTGCTATTTGCCTTAGACCTTTTAGGTTGTGTTTCTGAAGATTGAGGCTAAATTGAACATGACAGAAAGGGTTCAGGTGAACAGATCAGCTCATCTGTCTTCCATCAGCACACCTGCTGCTTTAGGGAACCCAGCCCCAAACAGAGGGCAGAACCTTTTCTCTTTCAAGAATGATAAATTCAGCTAGGTGAGATAGTTTAGCCTTCTCATTAAGAGAAGTTAAGAAAGAAGTAATGAAATTTTAAAAATTAGGAGTAACTGGACATTTCATTAAGGGAAATGTGTTACTTCCTATAGCACACTAGGTACGAGTTGAAGTCAATAAATTTTAAACATGGTTTTCCTAAATTGCAGTCTTTAAAAAATAAAACTTTTAAGAAAGTATCCCAAATTAATATGGTACAGTTTTTCACAAATACTGCTCTTTGGCCAATCAAGAAAACGTGACGATGAAATTTTTTCCACAGCAGTTATTCTGATGTAATACAGACCTGCCTTATTTTTCCCATCACTAATTTTGTTCAGTTTGGCTAATTACACTTTTTCATGAAGCGTGGTATATAGACCATTTTTAAATGGCCCTACTCTAATGGACTTGAAGTTAAAGTTGTCCAAAAGGCAATGAGGAGTTTTCCTAACAGCAAATGTGCATTTTTTGCATTTTTCTAGCAGGGAGGGGGAGGCAGTAGAGGACTGTGAACGCTTTTAGCTCTGCTCGTAGGCCTGACATCATGGAAATGTGTCCGAACTGCTTTAGGAGGCTCTCTGACCTTGCGCATACCTCCTTTATTCCTGAAAAAAAAAAATTGTAATGATTCCAGTGTATAAATTTTAATTTACTGTGAGCATCTTGGGGCATGTGTATGTTGGGGCAGGTTAAGGCCAGTCCATTTAAAAACAAAGTTCCCCAGCATGAGCTGGCCAGAGACAAAGTGTTTCCACCCTCTTTAAAATGTATGCTTTGAACGTGGTGATCAGACCTCGCTAGCATGGTCAGGTAAGGCCAGGTAAGCCTTTCTGAGGTAGGAAAGATGCAATCTAACTGGACAAAATGTGATTAGGGTTACGAATGAGGCAGAGGATATATACAAGGTATATTTGAAAGAGATTTTTAAATGCATTTTGGGGCTTCAAGAAGGAGGGGCACACTTGGTTAAGGACTTGTTCCTTTTTCTACTAATCAATCATTAAAAGTAAACTGAATCAATAAACTTTCACTGTTGACATGTTCCCTGTTCCAGTATCTGCTGGCATATCTCCAGACAGTAGGTGAGGAAACTGGTTGGTAACAGGTAAGCCTCTCTTATGGGGTAACGTAGTAAAAGAAGGTAGGTAGAGAAGCTGTATCATATGATAGATTCCAAAGCCAACCCTGTAAGTATGATCTACCCCAAAACTGAGGCCTGCCTTCCAAATGACCTTGTTCTAGTGGCCCAAGTGAGTGGTTGAGCTTCTCTGCCAACCAAGAGTATAATGCAGTGAACGCACAGACTCACTAAAAACAAATTCATGATCACTGAAAAGAACCCCAAGGATTCATCTTTTACAACTTCTAAAACTTACAAGGGGCCATGGATGGAATTGTCAAGACTTAAAAAAACCCTGTGCCCTTTCCTTGAAACTCCCATCCCTGAAATCAGCAACTCCTGGGTACAAATATAGATTCAGGGCCTAGACTATCTCTGAGACTCATGATTCCTTGCTTGAAAGTAGGAACAAGAAAATAATTTTAAAATGATCACATTTGTGTTTTAGTCTTTATTCTGGAGAAGGTGTGATATTACTTGCAGGCTATGTGCATGGGAGTACCAAACACAATTCCTGTTCTCAGGGAAACATTGATAAGACTTAAACAAGTGAAACGTTAAATAGCCCAATGAGACAGGAAGGAATGCTTAACAAGCAAGAGAGTGTGGACGTGGGGTTTTGAGGAGGAAAATGGAGGAAAGGCCTTTGTATGTGAGGTAGGGTTACCTGGACTTTCAGAGGAAGAAGAATTTGAATCACAGTTTGAAAGGCGCTGCAGGTGGGATGGATGAGCAGATGTTCCCAATAGGAACGCTTGTAGACTGTTGAAAAGAAAACACCTGAATGAAGCAGACGACTCAGCTGAGGGCAGGGCTGCTCTTGGCTCTGAGGGCTACAGATTTATCCTCTAGGTGATGAGGGGCCATTAACAGTTGGTAAGTGTGGAGAACTGAACAGTGAAAACTCTATTTTTAAAAAAAGATTCATGTAGCAGTAGAGGATACATGAATCTTTGGAAGGGGTGGGCAGTTGGCAGGCTACAAAGGAAACATTTCTGGCTTAAAAACACAAAAAATGTGGGAATACAAATGGATTGTTCCAGTGAATCCCCCGGGTAGAGGGAGAGTCTGGGATTGGAGGATGGTAGAAGTGAATGTGGTGAACCCAACCACCTCCTCACCAAAATGGGTCTCCTCTGGGAGCTGGCTAATGTGGTCTTCATAGTGAAAAGTGATAGAGGGGTGGTATAGACATACTGTGTTCAAATTAAACATCTAACTTTGAAAATCTTGATTAATAAGCAGGCATGCGCAGTGGCTCATGCCTGTAATTCCCTTTGGGAAGCCAAGGCTGGTGAATCACTTGAGGCCAGGGGTTCAAGATTAACCTGGCCAACATAAGGAAACCCCATCTCTACCAAAAAAATACAGAAATTAGGCTTGATGGTAAGCGCCTGTAGTCCCAGATACTGGGGAGGCTGAGGCAGGAGAATCTTTTGAACCCTGGAGGCAGAGGTTGCAGTGAGCTGAGATCATGCCACTGCACTCTAGCCTGGGTGACAGGACAAGACTCTGTCTCAAAAATAAACAAACATATATATACATATGCAAATAAGCATGGTGATATAGTTAATAGTAATGTATATTTCAAAATTGCTATGAGAGCAGATTTTAAATGTTCAAGCCACATAGCAAAAATATGTGAGGTGATGGATGTTGCTAAATAGCTTGATTTAATCATTTTGTAATGTATAGATCTATCACAACGCCACGTTGTAACCCCATAAATACATACACTTTTTGTCCATTAAATAACCAAAAAAGAAATAGTTATTTGCTTTTCAAAAATAGTTGTCTGCTTAAGAAGGAATTACAATCAAATGACTTTATGGACCAGTCTCCCCTAATGTAGTCACAGCATGATTTCTGTACCTTTAGTATCACACGCAGTGGGTAAAATGAGGCTGCATTTATCGTGACTGCACACAGATTTCCTCTCTTCATTTGACCTATTAAACAAATACGCATGATTAATGGTTGGTGACTTCATGGAATAATCAAGCAGAGTTCCGTCTGCTTGATAAACAAGGCCCTGAAATAGAGAACAAGGCCTGAACCATTTTTAATTCGGTAAAATTGTGTACAACGATAATGCTTCTTTTCTTCCTGAAATGTGTAATAATAATTCTACCTAGTCTTGTTTTTATTTTCACATATCCCTAAAGCTAAATTTTAGTCCCTTGCTGACTCAGTAGAAGGCTGTTTGTTGATTTTAGGTTTAGGATATTTCAGTTGGGAAGGGAAGAGAAGCCACCCTGAGGGTGAGAATGAGGAAATGATAAAAGAAAGATCGTGTTATTTTCCTTCCCTCCATGAAATCATGGCTTGCCAAAAGAAAAAAGACCTTTGAGAAATGTAGTAGTTCTCCAAATGAAATTGCAGGGTCACTCCAAAGATTAATGACTCTGAGATGTTAATTCAGAAGAGAATTTATTTTTAAAAGCTGAGATTTATTCTGGGCCAGAGATTCTGAGTTCAACTGGGAGACTAATGAAGCATGTATTTTATTTTTTAGAGTTTTTAGTGGTGGTGTCCGTCATTTAGCATGGGGCTTATTCACAAGAATTTTAGGTCTGGTTAAAAGTCTATACATTCAAACTGTGAGAACCTTCTTTTGGGAATTTTTTTCAGAAAACCTTTAGGGGGTAGCGTATTTCTTTTACACTTGAAAGGTTTTATACAAGAGAGTTCTGTGTTTTTATGAAAATATTGTATTGGTGTGAGCTTATATTAATTATTAACATATTACAAAGGTTAAAATGCACATATTTCACAGTAAGTCACCATCCCATCCCTGGCTTGTATGTTGTTTTTCCTGCCTGGGGTCAAATATAAAATGGTTTATTGATATCCTAGCCAGTTCTCTTCCTAAACTGTGGATGACGCTTCAGTTCTACTTTAAAATATATGTCATTGTCCAACACTTCTTCAGAGTTAAATATCTGTCCAGAATAATGCCTTGTTTTCCTTTGTGAGAGATAACATTCACTTCATCGCTTAAACTGCATTGGGCCCTGTCAACACACGACATTGGCTTCTCCCTCACTGATTAATGTTGTTCTTACATCATAAACCAATTAATGTGCCCATCAAAATGTGCATTATTGGGAAATTGTTAGGGCTGTGGCTTGGGCCCAGACTGCAGTTTCTTTATGTGGCCAACCGTCATGACGACAGCCTTGAGCATTGCATTGAGTTCAGTTGTGTCATATTAAAAAGAAAATTCTCCATTAAAAATAACTGAGTAAACTGAAACAGGATGGCCAGTGGATTATGCAGGCTTTACCAAGAGCTCCCGTCTGTCATGATACGCTCTTTCATCAGCTAGACCTTCAAAGAGAGTTGCCCCTCCTCTAGAGGTTAGCCTGCATTGAGCACTGCTCTGAGGGATGAGTACTTCCCAAATGCGGCAGTCCTCATGAACCAGGCAGACTTTGGGGATGTCCTTCAGCCATGATGCAGCCGGTCTGTAGACACTGCAGGAACCCAGGCTTCTGTGAAATGCTGTCACTAGCTTGCTTCTTTCACAGCTGGATAGTTTTAGCCCTCCCTCTGGGATATTTCTGCAACATTTGACCTCATAAAAATATAGTGTCTTTAGAATGCCTAGATTGGTTAACGATAATTTATTCAGCAGAGTGGGACTTCTGAAACCCCTTTGCACAGATTAATGGCTGTTCCCTGGACATCAGGCAAACCTCAACAGTGCCGTTACTTGTGTCTTCATTTTATGTATGTTCACCCACACAGAGCTGGGAGCTGGAGAGACACATGGGTGAGCTGAGCTCTCTCACATAAGCAGGGACAGCCAAAGAATGCGAAGAATGATTTATGGGCTGCAGTGAGAGAGGGTGGGGAGGGTGAGGGAGACAGAGAGAGAGACAGGCAAATGAGGACCAATCATGCCAAAATGAGACATGATTTGCTGCTGTTTTCCTTTCCCAGCGTGTTTTTCCTGGGTGCCTCCCCAGCAGAGCTGTTGAGTCACTTCTGTTGTGTGTGCTCATGCATAAATTCAGGTCAAGTACAAAACCCTGATTTCTCTATTCATCATAGGAACGGGTAATGTTCTTATCAATACATAACAAGAAATCGCAACTAATTTGGCTCATGACCTTATTCTTTTATCATTAATGGTTGAAATGGTGTTTGCTTAGCCATTAATGCATTCAGTTCAGTAAACTAAAGCTGTTTGAAATTTTCACTAATCCTTTTCCATTGTGGGTTTCCCTGGACCAAATCACTTGTGAATAAAACAAAAAAGCGAATACATGCACAGGTTTCTCAGATTTTCTGGATCAAACATAGTTTACAGGGCATACCATTTAAAAATGCGATTTTTTTTTTCTTTTCAAATCACCAATCCCATAGTGTTGGAGAATGAATGAACTGTTTACTGAAAATATGAATTGCATGAACTTACCCCATAAAGTGTTCAAGTGCTGAGGGCTTTTTTTATTCAATGAAAGAATGAGCTAGTATATAGAATACAAGTAGAAAAAATGGTTTAACACCTAGCTTTTTTTTGAAAGATGCTTTTCAAATGAATCCATCTTTGCGATTTAATTTACATTTTGAGGGCTCATTAGGATGATAAATGATGAGGCAGGAGAATAAAATATACTTCCTGAACAAAAGACAATCTCTGTAGCCTAATAACATTTTATGCCAGCACTTACATTTGTCAGAAGTGGATGCTATTTATCCCTATGATTATTTAAAAATCATTTTTATTGTCCTTTGTGCTGTGTCCTCTTCTGGGAATTTTAATTCAGAGTTTGACACCTACTTATTAACTTCCATGAAGTATGGAGTACAAAGGCCTATACTCTATAAAGAATTCTAAATAGCCGTGTTTATATTGCCTGCAGCTGTACACAAATTAGCTCAGTTTGGATTTGTTTCTATCAGAAATAGAAAGCCTGTTGGAATAGCGGGTAGCCTCTGCTTCCTCCGTGAAGTAAGTGCTCTCTGCTGTCTGCCCCCATCTGAACCAAGCGAGACTTGCAGGGTAGACAGAAGGGGAATTTTCCTAATTATGATACAGCCCTTATGCATAAATACATTACTTCCATTTCCTTTGCCTCCTCCAACTGCTCGTCCCAAACAGCACTCCGTCATCTGTCGCCACATACAGATGCCTGTTCTTTCCTCTCTGATCTCCTTGCCCAGCCTACACTCCGACTCCCACACCCTCACTATTATTCCAGATTGCTTCTTCCTGAGCCATCTGTCTCCCTGGCTGTGGATTTTTCCCAGCTACTCAGTGGGCTAGATTTTTTTCCAGGGTGGGTAGCACGTTTTAGAAATTGAGTGGGAGTCCTTGATGCCAGATGACATGCAGGCCATGGGTCCTAGAGGGATTCTCCACGCTATGGCATAGTCTGCCGTGCCAGCCCACACTGCCTGTCCCGTGGCCGCCTGTCAAGCCTTGATTTCCACCCACCACCTTGGAATGCCAACGAACTTTACTTGTGATTCATCCTCGAGGTTTTATAAAAGGTCAGGTGTCTGTTTGGTCTTTCCCGAGGGGAAAAGCTCTGCCGCTGAATCAGAGGCCTCAGGGTGAGTCGTATCCTGGGGAGATGCCTCAGCCAGCCCCAGAGCACAGTTGGGCTCTCCAGGGGCTTGTGACACAAAACCAGGCAGTGTATGTCTTGCTTCATTAGCTTTAATATCATGTACAAATGTTTCGTCGTCATTTCACTCCTCGTTCCAGGCTCATGCCTGCTTGCTTCAGGTGATCTTATGGTTTTTAGCAGGCTGGAAATAAAACAATCACCCAGAAGAATTCAAAGATAAATCTTTGGAAAGTAACATCTTGACTCTTATTTCAAATCTCTCTTATCAAATGATCCTTGCTGCTAATACTTCAAATCGATATTCTACAGGGAATCCAGCTTTGACTTATTGGTCCGGCTTCATTAGCAATTAAATGAACATGTAACCATCTGACCACCTTCATTGTTAGATAATATTAAAAAGTGATACTCTATTTGGTTTTTAACTATTTTTTAATGAACATTACAGTGATAATTGATGATACCCATACATGTTAAAAGAGTTTGTAGTGACTTTATCTGTTCCCATGTACATTAATAATAATCAAAAAGGACATAAAAACTCAAAGTGGTGGACAGTATACTAAGGTTTCTGTATTTAGGTCACAGAGCACAGATATGGTCCTTGGGTAAGACATGATGGTTTGTGAACTTGGCCGTGTGTAAAATGATAACCAATTTATTTTGCTGCCTTTGGCAAATACACAAGAATGTAAGGACCATTTGTTTATACCCTGTTTACTCAGAGCAAACTATCCAAATGCTCCGAATTATCTTGACAGAGAACCTCTTCATTCTCCTGCCCACGAGGTGATAGAGAAATTCTACAAAGATTGCTTGCTGTACCTCAAGGAAATAGAAGAAACACTGATACACAAGCTGTAGTTTTTAATGTAGTGCTTCATTAATATTATTAATATTGTTGTTATACACATTTATGGAGCTACTAGGAAGTTGATGAGCACAGCTCAAAAGATATAAACATGGTCCCTGTTCACAGTCAGTATTTAAATAAGCTGGAAGATGGATGTGATACTATGGATGGTATAAATATAAAAGTTCAGGGAAAGGAAATGATTTCAAGAAAGGAATTCCATGAATCTGCAGAACTCATTATGAACTGTGTAGGGACGTCACTGACTTTTTTCAATAGCATAAATAATAGGTATCTTTGTTAAAGAATACAATCTGGAAAACAGTTTTAGAGCTGCATGCTTTATGTTTCCTTCACCATGACCAGCTCTGGAATTTTTTTCAACCCTATGAGTTATCACTTCAGTGCTTCTTCCCCACAGACTCCTGGGCTGCCCGTGAGTGTAGACGTGATGCACATTAAAAAATCCTGACATCTTCTCTCTGAAGTTACCTAGTTTTGTGGCTTTGGGGTTGTCTAGTTTTGTTTTTCTAGCTTCTGTCTATGTTTTGTGTAGATATTTGAAAGACAGTCCGTAGACTTAAAGAATCAAAGTGTATACAAAGGGCTATTGTTTAAATCTCTGCTAAGCTTATTGGCCAGGCTGCTCTAAAACAGAAAGTCTAAAGCAAGTTTTGTTGGTAGGCATTGGGAATCACCTAACCAACCCTCCTTTTACTTGGGAGATTTCATTATTTCCAAATCAAGAGTTTAGTGATAGTTTTCTTAGAGAATTGATGGAAATGTCTTACCTCTTCTTAAATTTACATTTACCATTTATTATGTTTTTATTTTATGAATTTCAATAGATGCATACCCTCAGAGAGCATGAGACGTGGAAGAAATACAAGTCAGTGCCTCCTTGCAGAAGCTTGAATTTTTTCCCTTCATTTTTATTATAATCTACTTGTTGTAAAGTTACATATTAAATGGAGAAATCATGAGACTTTGAATTAATTTGGAAGGCTCTGGGTGTTTAAAAATCCATCATGAACTCTTAGTGTGTCCCGATAAGTAAGTGATTATAGGTTGAAAATTTTCCCTGACTCTAAAGTACAAAACAGTCTAATTAAGTCTAATCACACAGGGAAGAGTGTTCCATGGCAAGAACTGTTTCTCCCCAGAGCTGTAATTTAGCCACTTAACATTCAACCACAAGAATTTTGTTCCAAGGTCAAATTGACCTGCCTGGATTTTCCTTCTCAATTCAGAGCTCATGGATGACCTAGAGAATATTACCATCTTGCTTAGGCAACCTTCCTCTTTCTGCTTCTTGTTTTCTCCTGCTGCTTACCACAAAATTGAGTTTTATTGGATTTTTTTTCAGCATGGGACTTAACCATTATGTGTTTTTTCAACATTTAATGATTACTAATCAAAGTAAGGTGACTGATAGTATCATGTCTGTGGAACTGGGAAGCAGTGTTGAGGGTGTGATGTAATCATAGAGTGATTTGATTTCATGTGTTCATCCAACATACATTTTTTAAGTGCCTTCGGTACTTACCGGTCTCTCTCTCCGGCTCCTAGAATAGTGTCTGGCCCACAGTGGGATGTAGTGAATATTTATTATATGAATGAATAGTGCACTTTTTTGTGAATTACTTTGTTTTTGAGGGGAAAAAAACACCTAGAGTCTAGATGATAGTGTCTAGTCTCTATTTAGCAATCTTCATACTAGCAACAAACAAAAGGTATTTTTTTCTAAATAAAGTAGTATATTATGCTCATAAAATATTTTTATGTTTTCATTTAATCTTTTCATTGCATTCCAAAAATAGTCATGTTGGCTTCATGTGTTTTGTGAACATGCTCTGAACTTCTGGCTACAGAACGATGGTCTTTAATAAAGTGCCAGTGACAATCTTGTCATAAAGGAGGTTCCCATCAATTTTAATGGCTTTCATCACCCATGGGCTTCACAGCCTCTTTTTTCATGCTTCCAAACACTTTTAGTCCCATTTCTCATAGCTGTGATTCCAACTGTTAGCATTCTCCCAAGCCCCCATCACAGCAGGTGGTGGACATTTGTACCTGAAGGCCCCTTGGTTTTCCAAATGGATGCCCCAAACTGAGCTCATCATCTTCCTCCTACCCTTCATACTGATTACATATCTCCCTCAATCCCCCATCTCAGTGGCATCACTGTTTGACCAGTCATTCATCCAACCCAGACACTGAGAGGGCATCTTCAGCATTTCCATGCTGGCTACGATGTCCAGCTGATTCCCATGATTGTCCTTAAAGAATGCCTTCCAAGAATGGTGGGAGACAGAAATTTCCTAAGAATTTGTGTCTTCCTCACTGTCCTGGAGATGCTGTTAGGTTGGACCTTCTTATTTTCCTTTCTCCCTCAGCGTTAGCAGCCTCCACCCACTCTACCAGCCTGCCCTTATGTCCTGCACCACTTCAGTTCAGCTTCTGCTCTTTTACCTCTATAAAATCCAACTCAACTTTAAGCAGTTTTCCTTCTTAAAACCTTTCCATATGAATGAGAGCCCATGGTTGACTTAGAGAGCTGAAAAGCTGGAGGAAATACATTCCAGGTTGAGTAACAGCATGTGCGGAGGCCTTGGGGGAGGAGATGTCTTTATATTTTAGGGAAACTGAGGGAAGATCAGTGTTACTAGAGCTTCGTGAGCCAAGAGAAAGTATTTTGGCATGAGGGTAGAAAGACACTAGATGGTATAGGACCACTTAGGCTATGTTAAGAATTTTGATTTTTATTCTACTGGCCATGGAAAGCCGTTGGAGGATCTCAAGCAGGGACATGACATGATCTGATTCCTCTTTTGCAGAGACTCCTCTGGATTCTACGTAAAGAATGGAGTTGGGTGAGAGTGGAAAGTGGGACACAGGCGAGGGGAGAGGTGATGGTACCTTAGGATACAGTGACAGCATTGGGGATGGATCAGGGTATTGTAGGTATATGATACCTTTTGGAGGCAAGATTGTCCTGACTTACTGATGAAAAGTGAATGTGAGAGGGACAGGTCCGGAGGTTTGTAAGGTGGACATTCCCTGAGACGAGAAGGATGGAAGAAGGAAGAGTTTAGCAGCAAAGATCAAGAGTTCAGTTTTAGGCATTTTGAGATCTCTGTAAGATATCCAAATGGTTCTATCAGCTAGGCAGTTGGATAAATGCACTTGGAGTTCAGCCAGCAAATCTGGGCTGGACATATACATTCAGGACTCAACTTAGAAATACAAATGGCCTTCAAAGCCACAGGGATTCATAGCATGTCCTAGGGAATGAGCATGGAGTGAGAAGTGGAGGAGGCCCAAGACTGGGTTCTTTGTAACCCTTCAGGATCTTAAGTGATTAGAGAGGAGCTGGCAGAGTAGAGTGAGAATCAGGGAAAAACCGGAAGCCGCCAGTGCCGTGGAGCCTGGAGAATGGTCACTGAAGAAGGAGGGGCCCACTCTGTCAAGTACTGCTTAGAGTGACACGGAAGGGAAAGACGGAAAGACCTGTTGGATTCAGCAATGTGCAGATCATGAATGGCCTTCGCAGGGACAGCTTTTGTGGAGCAATGGAACAAAAGCCAGAATGGGGCTGTTTGGAGAGTGAATGTCAAAGTGTGTGCCTGGAAGACCATATTGAGCCAAGCTGCATGTGGGTTTCTGTGTATAATTCCTGAGCTCACTAGCCTGCAGAACTAGTCCTCTTTAGAGTCAGAAACTTTCTCTAATTTATCCACTCATTCACATATTGTCCTTCAGTCAACAGATCTATATTGAGTACTTGCCATAGAGGAAGAGTTCAAATGCCCACTGCCAGATCCTGGGGACATCTGTTCATTCATTCAGCTAACAGATACCTAGTGCGTGCCTAGAACATGCCAAGCACAAGTAGTAGTGACCAAAAATGCAAGGTCTCTACCCAGATGGAGAATAATCTGTTGGAGGAAGATAGATAACTGTAAATAAGACAATTTTGAGCAGTGGTAATATTATTTGAAAGATAAATAAAATAGGAATGGTTATGAAGAGTGACAAAAGTGGAAGTGAGGGGTCTCCTTTAAATAGGTGGGTCAGGAAAGGAGTCTGAGGTGGTGAAACTGGCAACCCTGGGTGAGGAGAGCCTGGAGAGTGGTCAGGCCTAGGGAGCACCCAGAGCCATAGGCCTTGGACAGGGCAGATCGGGGCCCGCTTGAGGGTCGGAAATGAGGGCCCAGAGACTGCAGTGTTCTGAGCAGGGCAAGGAGATAGAACAGGATAAGGCCAGACAGATAAGCAGGGACCAAATTGCCTGGTTAGCAGTGTCATTAATAAGTAACACAAGAAGGCTGGGTGCGTTGGCTCCCACCTATAATCCCAGCACTTTGGGAGGGCTAGGCAGGCAGATCATGAGATCAGGAGTTTGAGACCCACCTGGCCAACATGGTGAAACCCTGTCTCTACTGAAAATACAAAGATTAGCCAGGCATGGTGGCCCACACCTGTAGTCCCAGCTACTTGGGAGGCTGAGGCAGGAGAATCGCTTGAACTCAGCAGGCGGAGGTTGTGGTGAGCCAAGATCGTGCCACTGCACTCCATCCTGAGCAACAAAGCGAGACTCCATCTCAAAAAAAAAAAAAAAGTGGGGGTGGGACACAAGAAATTCATAAGAATGTCTTGTCCTTTTTGTAATGACATTTTAAAACTTTTTATTTTGATTATTTTATTTTATGATTTCAAACTTACAGAAAAGTTACAAGCATAAAAAAAATCCTATATACGCTTTGTCCATATTCCACAATTTTAAACATTTTACCATATTTGCTTTTTTTTCTCTCTCTGTGTCTCACTGTAATGCTGTTTTCCTAATCATTTTAGAGTAACTTGCAGACTTCATGCCCCTTTACTGCTAAATATTTCAATGTAATTCCTAAGAATAAGGACAGGCTTTTATATAAACACAATCTATGACATTCAGGAAATTTAACTTTGATGTGATACTATTATATAATCCACAGTATATAGTCACATTTCACCAGTTTTCTTAATAAAGATCCTTGTAGCTCTTCCCACGCCCCAACCTTCTGCCCTGTAATCCAGAATCATGCATTTCAGTAATTTGTGTTTCTTCGGTCACAAAAAATTTGCCTTAAAAAGTCACACAAGTTTCTATTTTACTTCCTAATATATCCACATCTGCTTTAATTTTTTAAAATTTAACTTAGTATCATCAGGAAAACGCAACCCCCCAAATCAGTTTCCTGTCTTGTTGACTAAAGGGGCAGATATCTTTGTTCGGAGCCTGTTCGTTTCTGAAAACCATGTTGAACCAAAGAGAGCTGACATTGCACATCAGGTTCAGGGACCAGGCAATTTCTCTTCTCTCTCTTGGTGTCACAGTATTTTTGAGAACACAGACACACAAAAGGACATGAATATAAACATCCACTTTTTTCCTCCAGTGTTTTTGAGTGGCAACCTCTAAGACATGCTCTGAAGTCTCCGCAGAAGTGGGCTAGGTAATGTTCTCAGGCCATGTCAGGGGAAATTAAAGTGAGTAGAGTTTCTTAAAGAGAAGTCTAGTTGTTTTGGCATTTGAAGGTCTCTGACCTGTTGGTTTCTCCAACAATCTCAGGGAAATAACCAGGAATGTTCTCAGTGGCGATAATTGATAAATGCAGTGGAGATAACTGTAAGTGCTTTTTTTTTTAACCACTGAGATGGTGATTTTTGTCACACCTGGATTAATCTAGAGCTTCAAATGATGCCTGATCTCTTTATAGCCTGTCCTTAGATGACATCTTCATAGGCCAGCTTTGTTATTCACTGTTTACATGATTTATTCCGTTTAGTCCTCACCACATCCCTGTGGGATTTGTACTACGAATCCTCTCATTTACAGATGAGGATACTGACGCATGCAGAGGTGAAGAAATCTGCGTAAGGCAGTGATTTTCCAAGTAGAGTCTTTGAAAGCCCAGTGATCCCTACGATGCATACCCAGGATCAAAACTATCTTGATAATAATATAAAAATGTTGTTTGTCTTTTTTCACTGTGTTGATAATACACTAGAGAGATGTAAAAACAATGGATGGCAGTACTGCAGGCGCCTTGGCAGGAATCAAAGCAGTGCCACCCAACGATATTAGGAGTCATTTTACTCTTCTCTACCACGAATGCCCAGTTTTTAAAAAAATGCCAGTTTCACTTGAGAATGTCCTTGGCGAAGCAACAAACGTTACCAATTTTATTAAATCTCAGCGGTGGAGTATGTGCTTTCTAATACCCTGTAAATATGAACTATGTGCAAGGCACTTCTGGCCGTTCCAGTAGGATGGTTGTCTTGAGAAAAGCTACTTTTATTCACGAGACACTATTTTACTTTAAAGAATGGGTGAGAGACAGACTATGATTTTCAAACTTGAGTATTTGACAGACATTTTCTCAGAAATGAATGGAGTGAACTTGTCACTTCAAGGAAAACAACTGACAGCGTTTGTTGTTAATGATAAAATTTGAGCTTTCAGGCAAAAATTACAATCTTAGAAAACTTGTATCTGCCACCAGGAGTTTGATAACTACAATACTTAAATAATTTTTCCAATAAAATCAGTGGTAATATTAACGAATGTGGATTTTTTAATGTTGTATAATGAAATATGTTATATTGGAAAATAGTATAACTCAGTGAGCCAAGATTTTCTAAATGACTGATCGCACAATGTTATAGAATTACTCATTTGTAAACGATTCTTTAAAGTGCAAGATAGACCAATAAATTTTATTTTATTTTATTTTTGTGAGAAGCGTTTTTGCATAGGACTTCATTGGGAACTGTGAGGGTTGAAGAGGTATTTCTTCTCTGAAAGATATTTTTAAAATGAGACTTAGGATTTCTCCCCAGGTTGGAGGGATTGTTCCTAGCCAGAGATGACACTGTGCTTGCCTGTCTGCGTGTATAGGTCCCCTTCGCTCTGTGGTGTTCTTTCTCAGCGCCTGTCTCCACAGTGTTTGAAACAGAAATGCTTCCCCCAAACTCCCAAAATGTGGTATTGAGACAAATAGCTTTGGACTCAGAGGCAAAAGCACATATATGGAGCAAGTTCTTAAGGCATTTCTATAGTGATCACTAATTAGAGATGTTCTTGCCACGTGTCACTTTTCCTTTTTTATATTTATTTTAGATTTGGGAAGGCAGGATACATGCACAGGTTTGTTACATAGATATATTGTGCGATGCTGAGGGCTTCTTCATGTATTGCGTGGGTTACCACTAAACCCATCACCCAGATCGTGAACATAGCACCTGACAGGTAGCTTTTGGACCCTTTTCCTCCCCAATTCCTTCTGTTTTGGAGTCCCCAGTGTCTAAGACCAATAGATTTTAATGTGACAGAGTTTTTAAAGTTCGTTGTTACGATTTCAGAGTTCACATTACAGTTTTTATCATTTATTTCTCAAAATATCTTTTCCATGTGTAGTAACCATATTCACAATATGGCCTTCGATTACTTGTTGATTAAGAGTCAGCCTTGAAGAAACATCTGCAAAATAAGCCAATTTAATGAGCCTTTCCTTATCATTAAGGTGAACAGTAATTTTAATCAACTTACCTGGGTTTTTAATCTATTTTCCTGATGGATCATAGAGAATTCATTGCAGTAAGAAATAGAACCAGGCATAGTTCTATGATATAAATAAATATTTAATAAAAATAATGATAGCTCATATTTATTTGGTTAGATGAGCGCTCACTAGGTGCCAGGCACTTTGCTGTGTACCGGAAACAGATTGAGTATCCCTTATCTGAAATGCTTGGGGCCAGAAGTGTTTCTTACTTTTTATGTTTTTGAATTTTGGAATATTTACATAGATATAATGAAATATCTTGGGGATGGTACCTGAATCTATACATGAAATTCATTTATGTTTCATATATACCTTGTACACATAGTCTGAAGGTAATTATACAATATTTTAATAGTTTCGTGCATGAAACAAAGTTTGTGTTAATACTTGTGTGTAGAATTTTCACCTTGTGCTATGTCATGTCAGTGTTCAAATAGTTTCAGACTTTGGAACATTTTGGATTTCAGATTTTCAGATTAGAGATGTGTAATCTATATTGACAAAACGCCTATGAGGAGAATAATCTTATATTGCCTATTTTCTAGGAGAACAAACTGAGATACAAAGAGCCTTGAACTCAGGCAGCCCAATTCCAGAGTCCACATTTTTAGTGACATATTACGGCATTTAAATCAATTTGGGGGACCACAGAGTGGTTTCTTGATGTGTTTGATAAATTGTCAAATTCTGTTTCTTATGGTTGCTATTTTTTTTTCCACTTAAAAGTTACATTGTCTGCACTTATTCCACAGCTTAAGAGAGAAGGGTCCAGGGTGGTTACAAAGTGCCTTCAATTTCTTCTTGAGGGAACATGCCCAGCCTGCCAGCGGGCCTTCAGAGGATGGTCAGGTGGGCACCCATCTTCTCCATGAGTTTCACCTCCTCCTCTAGGAAGTGGCTTTCCAGGAGGTCACAGGGATGGGGGCTGTGTGGGATCCAGCAGGGCTGGTGCAGCTTCTTCTCAGAGCTAGGATGCTCAGGGTCTGACCCCACTTGTCTCGGCCGGCTATGCACATGATAGAAGAGGGCAGGGGTGACCTTGCCCTCTCCTCCACCTGTGGTGGGGAAGGGGCCCATGTGGGTGCAGAGTTGGGGTGGAAATCTAGGTCCAAAGGGTGTTGGGTATAGGAGGTTGATGCAGGTTGTCCAGATAGCTAACTAGAGCCTAAACCTCGGAGGAGTACTTCTGTTGCATCTAGTGGCTTATGGCTGATCAGTGACAAGTTGCTAACTGCAGACTGCACTATTTGCTGCTCCTGGCAGCAGACCAGAGCCGAGAAGATGGTGCAGTGGCTAAAACTGAGTGGGGCAGAGGTTAGAGGGGGATCAGAATCTGCCAGGCTCTGTTCCATCCTGACACGTGTTGAGGTAAGAGACTGACCTGCAGGACCACAAGGCACACAGTTTAATTCATTTTCATAGACATTTACTAATGGGGTCCCTGCAGATGCTGAGGAAACACAAGTGCACAGCCCTGTCAGGCATCGCCTCTGCCTTTGTGCCTGGTCCAGTGCGGGTTCCCCATCATCCAGCCCATCTCTCACTGAACATAAAATGTTCCTATTCTTTCTGGGCTTTCAGGAACAACATGAACATCACTCCCAGAGAAGAGCAGGATTTTGAGTGCATCCACCAGTGATCACAATTTTCAGAATATGTAACTTTCTCCCCTGAATCTTTGGAACAAGGTTCTGTAGTTAGGCTTTGGTTTTCGTAGCTGTCTGGCACATCACTGCTTATATCAGGGTGCTGCCGCAGGGGGACCCCAGAGTAAGCTGTGCTGCCCTGATGTCTCTTGAAAGGATGCACAGTAATGGCCATATTGGGCTGGAGATAAACGAGCACATTTGAGTAACGATTTTTCAACATTACTTATCAGTCAGAGTCCTGTGAAGTCCCAAAACTTCGTAATTTCCAAGATCATATTAGTGGCATTTTAAATGCTGGGTTTCTATGCAGTAGGGAACCTATCAAGTCATCTTAGATTCCCTCCTCTCTCTTCCCACCCCCACCCTCCAGCTCAACAGCTGACACATGGGCATAGTAGGTGCTGAGTAAATGTTTATTGAGTGAATGCCTTCTTTTTATAGAAGGCCCTTGCTGAGATTTAAGAAGTACTATAATATTATCAGCAGCAAAGTCTTCACAGATAAATGCTGTTGGATATTTTCTGGGAAGATTGGGAATCCCGACTATTTCTTACAGTTTATAGCTTCCCGGGGACAAACTTTGCTTGGTGTCAGGTTGTTTTGGTGAAACCCGTAAGCTGACTGGGTACAGTAGGTGTGGCAGGTGCCACCCGGCAGTCCAGAACAAGGAACTTACATGAAAAACAGGACTGTTGGTTAGGCACAGTGGCTCATACCTGTAATCCTAGCACTTTGGGAGGCAGAGACAGAGGGATCGCTTGAGGCCAGGAGTTCGAGACCAGCCAGGGCAACAAAGCAAGACTGTCTCTACAAAAAATAAAAATGTTAGCCATGCACAGTAGTGCACATCAGTAGTCCCAGCTACTCAGGAGGCTAAGGCCGGAGGATGACTTGAGCCCACAAGTCGAAGCTGCAGTGAGCTGTGATCAAACCACTGCACTCCAGCCTGGGTGACAGAGCAAGATCCTGTCTCTAAAAACAAAAAATAATAGGACTGTTGGACCTTGGCATAGCTCCTTTTCTTCTAAGCACAAAGAGACAGCTTCATACAAAAGAGAACACAGTGTTCACCCAGAGAATAGTAACCTTATCCTCTTTGCTTCTTTCATATTGTTCAAAGGATCATCGATGATACTGATTAAGATGCTCAAGAAGCCTCTGGATCATCTGAGACAGACTCACAGTTCTTGGTCCTCTTCCTCCAGGCCTCATTGTCTCACTGCTTCCATGTTAAAGCACTCAGCCCCTTGTCCAGCACTTTTATAACAAGATAAAGGATCCCTTCCCTGAGCCACTTCTTCCTGCTTTGGGACACATCTTCCCTCAGGGCACAACCTGTCAGACACTCGCTTGCCCGGCCTGCTGTCTCCTGTCCCCGCCTGACACTGGATTTCAGTAGGTTGCAGCTAATATTGAATATATTTAAGATGCTGTGCCCTCTCTGTGAACTATGAAGACATGATTAGCAGATACAATTAGCTGCTTTAGAATTTTAAAAAATCAAAAGATCTAGATTTTAGTTATTGCCCTGTTGGTTATTACTATTTGGAACATTGGCTGCTGTGATAGTTTATTTCTAAAGCAGGAAGAGAGTGGAAAATGGGTAGACAGGAGAATACAGGATTTCTTTTTTCTTCTGAAGGAAAGAAACCCAGCACTCTTTCAAAAGCTGTGAAAGCATTCTCATGATCTGGTAGATCCCATCTGTGCATTTTTCAGTGACATACTTCAAGTACACGAGCTGCCGTCAAAGGACCTAAAAAAAAAAAGAGGAAAGAAAGAGAGTCGTGGGTGTTAATGAGAGGGGCCCAGCTTGACAGCTGTGGGGGAACGCTAATCTCTCCCTCCACGTGCCCGCCTGGCCCAGGGGCTTGATTAGCGTGCTCACACTTCCAGGAGGAAGTCTGGCGTTCTGAAGTGTCACCCAGAGTCTGGAATGCCCCAGTGGATGCATCACTGTGTAGCCAGAGAGGTTATCCTGGCTCTGACCCCAGCACTGTCCTCTGGAAACCACAGGGAAATGGATGGAAGAGATGGTGAGCCCCTCCACTCTGCTTTCACTGCGGGGGGTTGGGGAGATATGGAGGGAAAGAACGAGACATTAGCAAAGAACATTCTGACTTCCTGCAATTCTCACTTATCAAATGACTTTCTCTGAAAGCTTTTGGAGAAAGGGGGCTGTGAGCCATCTTTTTTTTTTTTTAGAAATATAGGCCTTGGGGAGACTGCGTCGTAGATTTCTTGACTGCTCGAGGTTTCTCCTACTCCTGCGATACTAGTAAGTTATTCTTGGTGACTTAGTTTCCCAGCAGAATGACCTGAAAACTCATCTGCCGTAATACAAGCCGAAACTCCTGGTTTCTCCTCGGCTTGTCCTCCTGTCAGTTCCATTCAGGAGAGAGCCGCCTTTTCTCAAACCCACTAGGATAATTCCCAGTCAATGTCAACCCCATTTGTGAGTGACTGTGACCATCAGAATTCTTCCTCAAGAGAGATTCTTCGAAGCAAATGTCCTTCCTCATGTTAGGGAAGTTATGTCGGTAACTTTAATTTTCTCACCTTTTGTCTTCAGTTTCAGGTATTGGGCTTTGGTAAAGGAATTGTGGGAGAAGAATGGCTACGCCTTCCGTTGAATGTTTTTGTCTTTGTTAAGGTGTTGAAACTCAGCATCTGATGTACTCATAGAATCCCCTTTCTCCTGAGGCAAGACCCACCTATGGAAACTGAAAATGCCAGTGCATGATTATTTATTTACTTATTTATTTATGCTCTATCTCCCAGGCTGGAGTGCAGTGGTGCAATCACGGCTCACTGCAACCTCCACCTCCTGGGTTCAAGTGATTCTCCTGCCTCAGCCTCCCAAGTAGCTGAGATTACAGTTACATGCCACCACACCCAGCTAATTTCATATTTTTAGTAGAGACAGGGTTTCACCGTGTTGCCAGGCTGGTCTTGAACTTCTGACCTCAGGTGATCTGCCTTCCAAAGTGCTGGGATTATAAGCATGTGCCATCTTGCCTGGCCGCCAGTGCTTGATTTTTCATCCTGCCTTAAAGCTAGGACTTAGGCCCATGACCCGGCGTGACTCAGACCCTTCCAGTCTGATTCAGCCTCACCAGACTTTCAGTTGGAGTCTGGTGATAAAAAGATCTGGGGAATGCGTGGAATCCCTTCCAGTGAGGAGGATGATGGTAGTGACAGTTTCTTCCTGTTTCCAGGCTGCTGTTTTCCTGTAGCACCATCCAGTGTCCCTTGCTAGTGATGTGAGCTCATGGTTTGAAGCAGAGGTGTCATCCCAGACCCAGCTCTGCTGTGCATAGCTGGGCATCGTTTCTGATGATGAGGTCTTCAAGCCTATCTTTACAGGTCTCCTGGAGAGCCTACGGGAAACCCAGTATTCTCTTTTAAAAATGCCATTCATTTCCATTTAAATTTGCCAGTGTTGGCTTGGGCTGCTTTCTGCTGAACACCATGTGGTGTTGGTTAGCATCTCTCCTGAAATGTGAAAGAACTGAGAAAGTGAGGTGCATAGTGTAACTCACAGGCGATTGTAAACCTCTCTGAGGTAGGGAGCTTAAGGCGCATACATTCCATTTCCATCCAGTCTAAGACTGAAATGTTAACTTTTGCCCTCCTCTCTTCAGCAACTGTGTGTGCACTGTCTCCAAAAGGTAGCCTTGTTTATTTCTGGAAAGTGAATATTGGGAAAGTTTTCCTTAACTGGCAATCAGGCAGCCTAGCACAATGCCTGACACATAGTAGGAGCTTAACAGATATTTTTTGAATGAATGATTGACCTGTAATGTCCATCATTGCCTCTCATTTTGTTCATAATTGCCTTATAGAATAACTCTAGTCTCTTGTTCACATCATAACCCTTTAAAAATGTGAGCCTTTATGTCCTTGAGTTTTCACACCCCCCGGAGTAAACACTGTCAGTGACTTATGTATTCCTCTTCTTTGAACACCTTCCTAATGGATGGCAGCCTTTGGTCTGTAAACAGGGTTGTCTTCTTCTTTGTTTTACATAATTAATCAAGTTAATTTTTCATCAGCTTGCTTCTTTGATGGCTCTCAACCATAACTTCTAAGTTTTAGACACACAGGGCTGCTAAGCTGGACTCATATATTCCTGGAGTTTCATCATTGGACCTAAATATAATACCCATTTATCTCTATTACATTTCCTTTTGTTGGGTTAGCCCATCCAGCTTACCAAGATCTTTCTGAACCTGATTCTGTCATCAAACACGTGAACTCTGTGTGGCTCACCCAAGCAGTTTGACAGCCAGGACTTTCCATGCTCATGCAAATAATTCTTTGCTTATTATTTCACCACTCTCTGTCTCTAGGGCCTATTGCTCATGGGCCAAAGCTGCCTGCTATTTTCCTTGAAGGCTTCAAAGAGTCTGCTCAAAGAAGCTGTCCCATTTTCACTGGCCAAGATCGTACAACTGTTGCTTTTCCCCCACCTGATGGCTGGGCCATAGTAATGGAAGCTATGCCACTGTGCCCTTAGAGGATTTTGTCCACCCACCCAGCTTATGTTCTGTCCATTCAGCATCTCACCCGGCCCTTGCTTAACTGTCTGGTTTCCATCCAACCACCACATGTTCTCAGCAGCGTGGGCTCAGCAAATACTGTTGCAGTGTTGTCAGATTGGCTCTGTTTCAGAATCTCTTTCCTTTCTATTCAATGCTAAAGAAAGTTCTTAGGGGACACTGATTAAAATGCCTCAGGAGCAACGTGCAACATTCATGTCACCTCTGAGTCTCGAACTGCAAAGAAAGCATGACTCTGCCCTTTTGTTTGATTTGGAGTTTTGCGAGGTCTTCGTGATGCAGAAATCTGCCTGTCACACTCCTAAAGAACATGTGAGCTAGCCCTTACTTATTATTTTATGCCCAGTGAACACATTGGACTGTGAAGCAGTCAAAGCTTTCACTTCTCTTTCCCCGATGAAGCCCTTTGGTTACTTAGTGTTCCCTGGCATTGGCTAACGTGTTAACCTCAGTTTCTCATTGCTCAATGTGGGTTTGTCAGGTACTAGTCGCAGCAGAGTGTTTCTAGTGTCTGGAATACAGGTGTCTGTTAGAGCAGTTGTGGGCAGGCAACCCTTGAATGGCTGGTCATGAGGCCTTTTCATGACAATGGTAGTCTGTTAACTTGAGAGACTCTCCCAAAGACTAGATGGATAGTTCTGCCAGTCTACAAATCTATTTTCGTGTTTTTAAAAACAGTTATATAAAATAGATTGAACACAAAAGAGCCATCCTGAGGCTTTACTGCAGGCACATTGGCGACGTTGCCGGTTCAGCCATTTTTGCCACTCCTGGCTTCTTTTTCAAGGAAGAGTAGACGGTACACGTAGGGACCTTTGTCAGCAGATAATCTTATCAGGGACCCAGAATCAAGGTCCACCACTAGGATCGGACACCTTTGGTAAAGGTGACAGACCCAGAAAATAGACCTTGAACTTATTCCCCGTCTGTTTTTGCCTGTTATGCAGCCATCATCAGTTTCCTTTGTATCACATAAGCAGGGGAAAGCTAGATAAGCTGTCATTCTGCAAGACCACAGTGGGTGAGATTAGCATGTAGCTCATCGAATCAGATGTTGCCAGTAGTGGTGAGTTATTGCTCAGGATTGTGGCAACAACGGACTTTCTTGACTTTCTTTTGAAGGATACCAAGTAGATGGTTGATGTCTGCTTCTGTTTCCTGATATTCTGATGACTTAGAAGGTCCTTGTGTTATCTGTTTTTTGTCCCTTCTTTGTCATTTCCAACTTGGAGAGTTTGCTCCAACATCGTGAAAGAAGCGACAACTCTGTGGCATATAGATTTCAAGTGAAAATTGAGCATGAACCTGTCATGTGCTTTCATCTGCTGTATCCATGCTAATCCAGCCCAGGGCTACTCAGTTAGATGCCAACCACCAGCTGACTCATGCATGCCCGCCATGGTTAGCCCAATAACTTCTGGATATACCCTGTTTAAAAGGGGTCTGCCATGTGGGTAAATTAGTCTCCATTAAATAATATTGATTGTATCTTTGGGTCAGAGCATCACATCTACATCAACAGCTGATTTTTTTTTGAAGCATTCTCTATAAAACTGCATGTAAAAATCATAGATTAGTTAGACAAATCCAAATATTTTCCAGTGTCTCTAGGTAGTATTTAAGATATTTCATATAGTCACTGAAGAGTGAGGGTTGGGATTATGCAAACTCTTCTCTGAAACTTTTTTTCCTTAAAGAGGAGACAAATAGAATAGTCTGACTCTTGATATTTGTGTGGTTTAAGTCAGTCATCATCTGACTTCGTAGCCCAAAAGAAAATATAATATTTATACTGAAATAGTTATCTTGATTGCCCGAAAGCATTACTTTTATTCCGAAACAGTTATCCTTTTAGCACAAGATAAATTTTTACATTTTCCCCATGACATAAACAATGCAGAAGCCGGTGGCAAACAATAGAAGCATCCACCTGTAAAAAAGCTTACCCTTTTCTTCTCAGCCTCTGTTATTACTTGAAGAAATCAATGGCCATAAGGAATGAATAGTAGAGTCTTTATTGAGCGAGGTGGGCAGCTGTCTAGAAGGATGAATTAGTTTTTAATTTCTGTGCTGACATTGCCTTTGCAGGAAAAAATCCACCGAGATACTTGATTGAGTGTTTCATCTAAAACCTATTTATTTTAATAAAAAATCTTTATAATATTAGTTTGCCAAGATAGCATCATTAGATTATAGGAAGTGGTTGGAGTACAGAGTAGTGTGGAATGACCAAAGGGGTCTTTTTAATTGCCATTGTAACTACTTAATAAAAGAGGGACAGGAAGAGGAAACCTTTTGGTGTCTGGCACTAGATTGTAATTTAGAAGAGAAAATTGAGGAAGTTTAACCACAACCTCATTTGGTCCCCTTTGTGATGACTTTGCCTTTGGCAGACTGACACATCAAATAAGTTTCAAAGGTTCCTTTTATGTTTGTAAAATATTGTTTTACACTCAGTTCTTACACAGGATGAAGAGCATAAAGGAGCAAGCTAGGAATGTGGAAGTTCCCTTTCTCAGTAATTTGGGCCAACATCAGGACCACACTGTGGAGTGCTGGGTCAGACCAAGTGATGTGGGGCGTTATCTGAAATTGCCTGAAAAATTAGACAAGGATGTGAAAATGGAATTTTAGTGATCCAGAGGTTGAGAAAAGTCCTCTCCATTGGAGTAAGGTGTTTGGGTAGGTCATATGATTGTTTCTGAAACATGAAACTCAGAACCCAAAAAATTCAGCACATTTTGGCCCCAGTAAGTAGAAGATGCCCTGGGCATTACCTGTGGATGAAATAGCATGCTGCAAAGAATAGTCCCTGGCAGGAAGCTGGTGCATTCCGGTGGGTTCAGCAAAGCCAGAGGACTCTACCCCTTGTTTTGACAGTTTAAAGAGAAAATGCGGTAAAATTCAGCTTTTAGGAAAAAAGTAGAAAGTATAGAAATTAAAAGAAAGCCTGGAAACTTTAAAATCATTTATCATTAGCTACCCAGAATCACAAGGATGGGCTCTTGGGGAAGGGTGGAGGAAGTGTGTGTTGGGGTGGAGGGCGTGGACTTCAAAAACTAATCAGTGAAGAAAAACAGTGTGACCAATGTGTAAAATAAAACATCTTTCCAAATCTACAACCGTTCTCTGGGTGAGGAAAGCAGGGAAGCCTAAAAAAGGTGGCAGATGGAAAATATAAACAAGAAAATAGGCCATAAAAGAATTTGTGAGCAACTTGCAAAGTTTCTTTAAAAATAGTGATAAACTATAGTTAAACTATAAAGAAAAGCAAAAGAATGGCAAAAACACCAATTAGGATGGAGAAGGGGGTTTGGCGAGATAAATGAGGAGTGCAGTGGCTCTGGACATTTATTGTTATAACTCTATCTCAGCTTTTGGGTACACAAATATTTACTTTACTGTTATTCTCTACGAGGCACATGCACATTATGGCCATTCTTTTGTATATATGATGTGTTTCAAGATAAAACACTTAAGAAAACAAGAAGAGGAAGTGGTCAAGTACAGAGGAGACCAACCAAAGCTTTGTAACCGTGCCAAGAATACACTCCAGAATTTCAGAAGAATGATAACTTTCATGTTGGCCTCTTCTAATGCATGAGGCATTATTTAAGCCTTGATTTTAAGTGTATAACCCATCTTATACACAGGTCTCTGCAGTAGGTTATTACCCCCATTTATGCAGCGGGAGAGACTGAGGCACATAGAGTGACCAGGATCAAATCCAGGTAGTTTGACTCTAAAGCCCGTATTCTTGGGCACTTCTCTGCTCTCCATATCATACTCATAGGAAGAGCCAACATGTAAGTTTGCATGCGTTCTTACATAGAAAGGATCAGCATATCTTTTGAATTGGCGATACTGGAAACCACCTGAAACAGAATCAGTGGCAACGTCGATTTTGGAGCAGTTGATCAAAACCAATTTTTAACTGGCTGGTCTGTTACGAATATGATTTCTTTCCGCTAGAAACCCAAATAATTAGGATTTGTGAGTCACTTCTGTCTGAGGCTGTCCCTCCTTTAGTGGAGAGAATCACTGAATTTAAAGAGGGAGCTGTTGGTTAAGGGTACAAACTTTCAGTTATAAGATAGATAGGTTCAGGGGACCTGGTGTACAGCATGGTGACTCTCCATAATAATACTGGACTTCTTACTTGAAATTTGGTAAGAGAGCAGATTTTAAGTGTCTTAACTTGTACACGTATACAAACTCACAGAGCATGATAGCTGTGGGTGGTGATGAACATCTTAATTTTATGTGATAATCTTTACACTCTCTCTCTCTCCCTCCCCCCATATATATGTATATATAATTGTATATATTATATATAATTCACATTATATATATAATATATAA
>NW_022437029.1:3255842-3321070 GCF_009761245.1 Sapajus apella | reverse complement strand
ACATGTACATATGTGTATATGTATATATACACATATATATCTGTCAGATGCTCACATTGTATACCTTGAATTATATACACAACTTTTATCTGTCAATTAGATATTTTGTAGTTACTATTTTTTGAGTCAGAGTTTTGCTCTTGTTGCCCAGGCTGGACAATGATGTGTTCTCAGCTCACTGCAGCCTCTGCCTCCCAGGTTCAAGCGATTCTCCTGCCTCAGCCTCCCGAGTAGTTGGAATTACAGGCACCTGCCACCACACCTGGCTAATTTTTGTATTTTTAGTAGAGACGGGGTTTCACCACGTTGGCCAGGCTGGTCTCAAACTCCTGACCTCAGGTGATCCACCCACCTCGGCCTCCCAAAGTGCTGGGATTATAGTCATGAGCCACTGCACCCGGCCACAATTAAATTTTTTAATATAAAAAATTGTTAATAAATTTAAAAAATTTAAAGTGCATGGACAATACCTTGAGGAGCAGAGAGTATGGTTTCTGTGTGGAAATACCTGACTAACCCAAGTATCACATTTTTGAGAGAATATATGCATTTCTTAGTAAAGAAGGGCCATTGTAATGACTTATTTAGATTATCTTTTTTGGGTTGGGGGGGCGACTATAAGCTTTGGCTGAAAGTTCTAGGAGCCTGGTGTGCTGGGAATGGGTGCTCCTGGCTGGGCACCCCTGGCCTTAGCTGCTGGTTTCCTCTGGCCCTTCTGTAGCATGTTGTGGGTTATGACCATCTGATCAAAGATGATTTTTCCTGTTGCTTGCTCAGAATTTTGCAGCTTCTTCTTTCGTTCAAACAAAGGCTTTGAAAATATTCTGTACGAAGATTACTTTTTAAAAATATTGAGCTTTCTTATGATAAAAAATGAAGAGAAGAAAAAGTAATGTGTTGAAGTAGATGGAAAATGAACACATAGAAAACAAAAATTAGGAACAAACAGATGCATTTCTAGATGATAGTGGATAATCATCGAAATCCTCTAGGATTAGGTATTGGCTTGGGATCTAGTTAGTTAGCATATTCATAAATCAGGCTTTCGCAAACCTTGTAATATAAGAATTTCCTAGGGAGCTGGTTAAAAATGTAAAGTCTTGGATCCTACCCCAGGGATTCTGACTCAGTAGGTCTGGAGTGGGCCCAGCAATTGGTAATTTTAACAACCGTTCTAAATGCTTGTGCTGCTGGTGGTTCCTGGACCACTCTCAAAAGAAAAAGAAATTCCATACTAAAAAGGATGTAGTTCTAGAAGGCAGGATGCAGAGTGGCATGTCTACAGATAGCTCCAGCTATTCTGAAGAGTAGTGCACCAGAGTGCTGAGGATAACTTGCAGGAAAATCTTGGAAGACTGAGTGGGCAGCAAGGAGAAACATTAGCTTTGATGTGGGCAAGTGTAAAATAATTCTATTAGAGGAAAGCCAGCCGAACTCAATTTAGCACTGTGCTTGTGACATAGGAGAAGCAGAGCTGCTTTATTTTGGCAGTTTTTCCAAAATATGATTTAACCCAGTCGTATTCGTAGAGAATAAAGTTCCATGTTAATAAGGCAGGTGTATCAGTCAGCTATTACTGCGGAACCACCCCCAAAATTCCAGGGCTTAGAAGAACATATTTTTCTTTTTTATTTAACTTGTAAGTTCAGGGATACAAGTGCTGGTCTGTTACATAGGCAAACTTGTGTCATGGGGTTTTGTTGTACAGATTATTTCATCAACCCGGTATTAAGCCTAGTACCCTTTGGTTATTTTTTCCGGATCCTCTCTCGCCTCCTGCCCTCCACTCTCTAAAAGTCCTCAGTGAGTGTTGTTCCCCTCTATGTGTCCATGTGTTCTCATCATTTAGCTCCCACTTATAAGTGAGAACATGTTGTATCTGGTTTTCTGTTCCTGTCTTAGTTTGCTAAGGATAATGGCCTCCAGCCCCATCCGTGTCTCTGCAAAGGACATGATCTCGTTCTTTTTTATGGTTGCATTTTTTTTCTTAAGACAAGGTCTCACTCTGTCGCCCAGGCTGGAGTGCAGTAGTGAGATCATGGCGCACTGCAGCCTCATCCTCCTGGGCTCAAGCAGCCCTCCCACCTTAGTCTCCAGAGTAGCTGGAACTATAGGTAAGTGCCACCATGCCCAGCTAATTTTTTTTTTTTTTTTTTAAAGAAACAGGGTTTTACTGTGTTGCTCAGGGTGGTCTCAAATTCCTGGGCTGAAGCAATTAATTCGCCTCCCTCAGCCTCCCAAAGTGCTGGGATTACAGGCATGAGCCACCATGCCTTACCAAAACAGCAATTATTTATTAACTTTCTTCCAGGCTGAAACTGGCTAGGCCCAGCTCCATGTTGAAGGTTGAATTCAGATCTGATCTGCAAGTCAGCCTTCCTTCAACCATATGATACCTGGAACGCGTCATTTTCATGGTAATGGCAGAGTGTAGGTGGGTGAGCCCTGCTGAAGAAGCACATTTTAAGCCTCAGCTGCCGTCATGTCCGATCCATTCCATTGGTCAAAGAAAGTTAGCCCACCAAAGTCAGGGGGTAGGGGAGGATGTTCCGTCCACAGTGGGAGGAGGAGAGGAGTGAATATTTCCTGAAGAGGAATCCAGTATAATAAACTAGCTATTTTTCTTTAGTCTATGACAGGGGAAAAAAGCCATTAATGAGATCTTGAATTCCATGGGTTTAAGGTCAATTTTAGGAGAAAGACTTCCCTAACTTAAAGGTAGTCAAGGGCAAATGTGACAATGGAGACACAAAGTACTTTGGAAGAATATAGAAGAGAGGGATTAATTATCTTTGGGATCAAGGTTGAATTGAGTAGGGTTGAAGGATGAGTGGGATCCTTCACCATCAGACGCAGAAAGTTGATCTGCTCAACCTGGGATTTGTGTGTGTATGAGCTCTTAATGTTACGTTCCTATATCTTAATATTATTACACCTAAAAAGCACAACGTATATTCACTTCAGTTTATTTTTCTACTGAACTCTTGACAGAATGACTTGGAAAAACCTCTCAATTCTTGGACATAAAGCAAATACAGTGAAACAAAAGCCCTGTAGTTCAACATCTGAGAATGCAATATTGTATTAAACATTTTCTAAAAACTAAATAATACAGAATCATTTGATAATCAGCATAATTACTTTAGGACTAAAAATTATTCAGTCTTATAAACTGTGAAATTGATCAAAATTAATGCAAATAAGTAGTGTGCAGGATTATGTTCTGATTCTCTCTGTTGTGCCTGTAAATGAGTGGCACAATTACAGGAACAGTTTGCAACTGAGCTCCCAAACATAGATACCAATTATGATTATTCATTTATTTAGAGTGAAAGATGATCAGTTTCACAGATTTTTCTCTGTGAGAAAGTAAATACTCATTTGAGCAATCTTCTTGAAACCTATGTACCCATGCAAATAGTTTAGTAAAAAGTAAAGATAAAAATTAGAACACTATTTGTCTCTGTGGTTCTTTCTAGGAAGGGACTGAGGAACTAAATGAGTAGTACCCTATAAAAGCAGAACTCATTAATTTCTAACAGTAATTTCAATGCCAGAGGAAGGGAGAAGGTTGAATAGTTCTCTCCTATATGCCCCATGTCATCATTTTAGAGAGTTTTCTAAAATTCCCACCTTTCTTCCAAATTGGCTATCTCCAAAATCCTTTGAGAGATATAACATTGTCATACTTACATATAATTTAATACCCAAATAATCAGAAGCCTCATGTTCCTGGGTATAAGATGGGGTCTCTGGAGTTCGACATTTTCTGAAATGCTTGGCCATTCACTTAAGAAAGGATTAGGTGCCAGAAGGTTTTTTGTAAGCTGATTGTTTGAAACTTAAAATATAGTTTATCAAAGAAATAATGATATGGATAGTGGTTTCTTTAGTTCCAGAATGGTCCGTAAGAATCAATTGATCTCACACTCAAGCTAACTTAATACTAATGTAATACTTCAATGTTATCTGTCCTCTTTTTAAAACTTTTACTCCCGTTATCTGTCCTGTTAGTTTTCTTATTCTTTTTGTTTGTTTGTTTTTTGGTTATAGAGCCCTTCATTATCAATGCAGAATCTGTCCTCTTTTAACAACTTTTACTCTTGCTCTGGTCCTTTTTTTTGGAGGCATAATTATGTGTAATAAAATTCACTGATTTTAAATGGACAATTCAGTGAATTTGATAATTTCAATATCTGGATGATCTCACTATTGGCATCCGTTGTATCTCCCCAGGTGAGTTCAGATTTTTCCTGGTTGTTTGTATGCCTAATAATTTTGGATTATATCTTGGACATTTTGAATATTGTGTAATAAAATTCTGGTTCTTGTTTAAATCACATTGTTAACACTTTATATTAGTATTGTATATTTATTACAGCAAAGGAACAGATATTGATACATTATTATTAACTAAAGTCAATATTTTATTCAGATTCGCTTAGTTTTTACCTAGTGTCTTTCTTATCCTAGAAGTTCATCTAGGATACTACACATGTAGTTGTCATATCTTTTTAGACTTCCTAGACTGTGTCAGTTTTTCAGATTTCTCTTATTTTTGATGACCTTGAGTTTTGAGGAATATTGGTCTAACATTTATAGACTGTCCCTCAATTTGGGGTTTGTCCGATGTTTTCCTTATGTTTAGACTGGGATTATGGGTTTTAGGGAGGAAGACCACACGGGTAAAGTGCCGGTCTAATCACATCATACCAGGTCTACATACTGTCAACATGACTTAACACAGTTGATGTTGACCTTAATTGCTTGACAGAGGTAGTGTTTGCCAGGCTTCTTCACTGCAGAGTTATCCTTTTTCCCTCCTTCCATGCTATACTCTTTGGAAAGAAGTCACTATTTGCAGCTCAGACTTAAGGGCGAGGGAGTTATGCTCCATCTCCTTGAGGGCAGGGTAGCTACATAAATTATTTAAGTTCTTAAGCACAAGATATTTATCTATCCTATTTATTTATCTATTTATTTGGGTATTTATTTATATCAATGTGGGATCATAGAAATTTTTTTAATACTTTCAATGCTACTTTATTTAATTATTTTGTTTTTCTAATTTTAGCCATTAGGACTTGTTTCTATTGGTTAGCTGTCCTTTTGACATACCCCATCAAGGTGTTTTTTTGCTCTCATTTTATTGAGGTGATTGTCTTCTTAGTGAGTTCTAAGAGTTCTAAAGCCTGGTTACAAACCCTCTGCCAAATATATGTTTTGCATATTTTCTCCCAGACTGTGTATTCTCCTAATTTTTTTGTAATAGCTTTGTAAGACATAACTCACATATCATACCATTTGCTAATTTAAAGTGTACAATTCAATGTTTTTACTATATTTACAGACTTATACAACCATCACCACAATTAATTTTCAAACATTTCCATCACGCCCAAAAGAAGCCCTTTACCCCTTATCTCTTCATTCTTTACAGTTTTTTGAAGAAGAAAAATTTTTAATTTTAACAATTTTTTTCGTACTTTGTGTTTTTTGTGTCTTATTTAGGAAATACTTTCCTAACCCAACGTCGTTAAGATTTTCACCTGTGTTTACTCTTCTAAGAATTTTGTATTTTATCTCTTATATTTAGGTCCGAGATCCAGTTTGAGACAATTTAATTATGTGCTATGGGGCAAGGATCAAGGTTCATCTATTTGCGTATGGATAGCCAGTTGTTCTAGAACCATTTTTGAAAACATTACCTTTTCCTCACTGAGTTACCTTTAGACTAATCATTTTCATCAAAAATAAATTGACCATTATATGCAGATCTATTTCTTAACCTTCATTTAAAGATTTTGGTAATGTTGCAAAATGCCTTTCATATTTCCAGTTATGACGCTCCAAACCTTAGTGTCTTTGTTCTCACGACTTCCTGATGAGTGAAAAGGCCAAGCTCTACCTACAGCCAAGAATTGCAAAAATAAAATGCCACTCTAGACCAGAGATTTACCAAGCACCTCCAATTAGAAAATAAAAGGCAAAAGTGATGGGAGGTTGTGAGCCATAATTAACGATTATGTGTTCGGTGGATTTGTTTACATGAAGTTTTCTGTGATAAATGTGTAACTTCTCAACTGCTTATCATGCTGACTTGTTTTACCCAAGTTGTTGTTTATTCTCTTTATTTATAATCTTTTGGCTGCATGAGATTTAAAGAGTTGCTAAAGACGGACAAGATTTTTAATTAGTCAGGAGATAAGATCATTAGGCAAAACCAACAGACAGGAATGCCAAGTGAAAGTTTTGGGAAAGTGTTTCATAAGACCAAATAAAGTTCTGCACTGAGACCATTGCCTGGGACCATGTGCATCAGTAATTTCTTCACTTGCTAACTTGTAGACCCAAGTAAACAGCAAAGTAGCTTTGCAGATTTTTGGAAATCACTGGCTCTATGTTCATATATTTCTTCTTCTTCTTCTTCTTTTTTTTTTGCTACTGATAGTGTTACATATATAACCTTGTTTATATCTCTACATTTAGAGAACTTAAGTGTTTGGCAGGTATTCCTACTGCCTAACTTCCCTCAGGTTTATTCTAAACTAGTCATTGTGTTTAAATATGCTTTGTAATTTTTTGAAGTCTTCTTACGATCCAGATATAAAAACCACTTTAGCATTTAAAATGCATGCACCAGACACTGACCATTTGATGTAATATTTTTCTATGTGAATTAATACTGCCGTCAGTAATCATGTATTGGGTTCCCACTGTATACTATGTTCCCACAAGATACTATGTGAAGCTAACAAGTTGAATGAAACTAGTTTTTTAATTCGTTTGAAACACCAAGGATTTCCATCATAAATTTGTAATTCTCTGGCCCTTTATACATTTTGTAATTTAAAAAATTATTGGCCAGGCGTGGCAGCTCACAACTGTAATTCCAGCCCTTTGGAAGGCCTAGGCAGGCAGATCACAAGGTCAGGAGCTTGAGACCAGCCTGGCCAATATAGTGAAACCCCGTCTCTACTAAAAATACAAAAATTAGCCAGGCATGGTGGCGTGCACCTGTAGTCCCAGCTACTCCAGAGGCTGAGGCAGAAGAATCACTTGAACCTGGGAGGCAGAGGTTGCAGTTAGCCAAGATTGTGCCACTGCACTCCAGTCTGGGTGACAGAGTGAGACTCTGTCTAAACAAAATAATAATAATTATTATATATGTTTTTATAATTATATATATATATGTTTTTGTAGAGATGGGATCTTGCTATGTTACCCATGTGGTCTCAGTCTTGGCCTCAAGCCATCCTTCACTTAAGCCTCCCAAAGAATTGGGTTTGCAGGCATGAGCCACCGTACCCAGCCAGATTTTGTAGTTTTTACCAAACATTGGTATTGGCTTATGAGTTTTGAACAATTAAGCAACCCATGGACTTCAGATTACTTTTCTGAATGTTTATCACAAACTCTTCACTTGATTTGCCAAATACATATCTCTGCAATGCTGGTCAGATATTGTGTGTGTTAGGTGCAATTGGCCTATCCTCAGATAGATGCTGGAAAGTTTACTTAAACAGAAACTCTGCTGCTGTAATTGCAATAGTTACTCACCTGGCAGTAGGTGCTTTTTATTATGCAGTAGGGCATATCATCTGTTGAAGATAATGTAACTGAAGGTTTTGTAAAGGTCATTTAGAAAGTTAGGCTGAAATTTTGGGTGTCTGACCTATTGTGGGGAGCAGGGTAAATTTTTCTGAATTTAATCTTCGAAAACATTGCTGATGGTGTTAACTCACTCAGTTTCTTGCATTTGCTCCTGCTTTTCCTAACTCTTTGACTCTCTCTTCTGCCTCTTCAGTAACTTTTCTTTAGGCATCTAATTCTGTTGTTTAGAGCAAGCTTGTTCAACCCATGGCCTGCAGCCTGCGTGAGACCCAGGGCAGCTTTGAATGCTGTCCAACACAAATTTGCAAAGTTTCTTAAAACATTATGATATATTTTTGTGAATTTTTTTTAAAGCCCATCAGCTATCATTATTGCTCATGTTATTTTATGTGTGGCCCAAGATAATTCTTCCAGCGTGGCCCAGGGAAGCCAAAAGATTGGACACCCCTGGTTTAGAGTTTAGTTTAAAACACTTCTCCAAGATTCTCTTTTTGGTGAGACAAAGGAGCTAATTCTACCTTCAAATATGTATTGCTCATTTTTAACCTTGAGAAGTCAACGCAAACATCTGAACACTGAATTGTTGCGTATAATGGCAGTTAAGAGCACAGGCGTGCCTCACACAATGGTTTGGACCGTGGCCCTGCCACATGCTACCGTATGACCTTGAGGAAATTTCGCATCTAGAAAATGTGGATACTAACAGCGTCTACTTCATAAATGTGTGGTGATTGAATGATATAATGACTATAAAGCACTTAGCAGAGAGCCTGGAAAATTACGATACTCAATGAGATTAGCAATTATTACTAGACTGTGAGATCAGGATGGAGGAATCAATAAACCTAAAACAAGATGTGCTCAACAACTTATATAGAGTCATCTGCACTTTCCTTTTTCTTGAACAGGTGACTTTTAATCTTCCTTACTGTCTTATCTCCTACTTCGGAAAGGGTGAAACAAAAATTATGCTCCAGGTATAATTCAAGTAATTGTAAACACCAAGAAATTCAATGGAGAGAAAAGGTACTCAAATGGGAAAAAGAAACATGTTTTAGAAACCATTGGGTTGAAGTAGAAATTGCAAGCAGGGCGATTATTTTTTTAACCTGCTGTAGGGCCATATGGTTGCTGAATGTGTTGATGCTGGTTTTAAGATTCTTGAGTATTTTAAACTTGACATGTTATTTTTTTAATGATTTCAAACATCATTTCTTTCAGAGCCTTTTCCCAATGTTGCTGTAATATTGAGCAGATGGCTCAGCAGCATTTCCATTTGCATTTTGCAATACTGCCATGTTATTTGCAAAATTTCTTTTCAAAAACCTGTGATTTTTTTTTCTCTACCTTTTCAGATTGGCTGCAATAAAGCTATAAATAGGTTTTTCCAAGGGTCTTGGGGATGTGGTAGAAATTGAGATTGCATATTGCTTCTTCATTTGAAATTTACATTGTTGTATTTTTGGCTTTTACACTTATTATGATTAATATAGTCTCTCGTCTTAGGACTTCCATCCAAAGGACTAAAAGTCCTCATTATACCTTGTGATAAGAGGGAAGCTTCATGCTGAAAGGAATCATAGTGATCAGACCAGCCCTTTCACGTCACACTGTTTACTTTGCTTGCAAGCACTTGTCACTATCTAAAATTGTTGTATTTGTTTATCTTTTGCCTGCTCCCCTGTAGAATGTAAGCTCCCTGAGAGGCAGGGCCTATGGGTTTTGTTCACCATGGTATCCCTGGTACTGACACAGCATTGGTGCCCATCAGTCATCTGTGAATGAATGAATGAGCACATGAATTTATTAATCAGTGACTTTCTAGATACTATAATTTTTTTCACAAGCAGATTATGAGCCCCCCTGGACACAATTTCTTTCTCTAGTCTTTTGACTTTTCTTTTACTCAGGCATGTTTTTGAGAGAGTTTTTCCAGGAGTATTCTCCTGGTAGTCTTCATTTCCTTGGGTTTTTGTTTTGTTTTGTTTTTCTAAAAACTGACTCTGTGGATATTAAATAGACAGTCCCTCTTGAGAGGTTTTTTTTTCTTCTTCTTCTTTGGGGGCACAGTGGGATTCGTGCCAACATAAAGGCATTTTCTTAACAGATTGAAAGCAGGAAGCAGGAGAGGCTGTATTGATCCGAGCTGACTCTAGGACTTTCCTTTAAAGGCACATGATCATGAAAAATAAGCCCCCCAATCTCTCTATTAAGATTCTTTAATTTTTTTCTTTTTAAATGAGGACTGCTGGGGTACCTGCGTGGCTCCGAGGGCAGTTCATGTAGCAGGCCACACGACGGCTGGCTGCTGGGTTACGGTTCATATGTGTTGGAGTTTACCGTTGATCATTGCTGTCCTGCTCGTGACCTGCATTAAAGGTCGCTGTGACTTCAGGCTAGGACTCATCTTAGAGTTGTTCTGTCTTAGGCCTATACCCATTGGGGAAAAAAACATTAATATTGAAGGTTACATTATGTTATATCTAGAAAAAGACCATTTCCTCTAATTATTGTGAAGGTTGGCGGGTTGTCAGTGGAGTAACAAATTGTATCTATCAGCTCAGAGCTACAGTGGGAGATGAAGACACACTTTTATTGCTACAATTATGTGTCTAGAAAGCATTTTAGGCTTCACTGAGTGGGTCTTTGTAGATATTAGAGTTTCTGTGAAAAGGGTAAGAAGGTTCTTCTCTGCTGAATGAGAACTTTGATTTTTCTAAAGCCAGAATTACAAAAGGATCTAAAAAGTGAGGGTCTCTGTGTTGTGGGTTTATGTTTCCCACCTCTGAGCCTCGATTTTGCCACTGGCGAGCCCCTGAGAAGCCTCAAACAGTGCTCAGAGTACGAGACAAAGTGCTGTTAGAAGGCAGACTCCAGCCCAGAGGTGGAAAGGGAAAATGTAAAATTTTTCTCCACTGGTCTTCCCAATACACAATATATTTTTAATAAAACATTAATGCAAGGAAAACTTGAGAAACCAGAAAGAGAACATAAAAGCCATCAGCTAGAGTTCAATTATTACTAACATAGTTGGATGAGTCAAGTCCAGCAAAGTTACAGGATGTCATGGACTCCCAGTACTTCCTACCTCACTTTGGAAAATCTTGTCTGGTCTTGTGAGAAGCATTATTTATGATGTATTTTCTAAGGCAAGGCTCTGCCTGATAGGATTAAGTGTCTAATAAATGCTGCCTAAATGTAGTATTTTCCTCAGCAATGAGCTTAACCTTTTGTTTGCTGCAACCTGTAGCCATGTGAGTGAACCCTTCTCTCTGTGCAGATGAATCTAAATTATCATTATAAACAGTTCTTCTCATTATGTTTTTGTGGATGGCATCTTCTATAGCTTGCTAATTATAAGCATATAGAACTGAATGCTTGAAGTTAAATACCGTAAACAGGGTTGTAATAGATTTTCATGTGGAATACTTTATTGATTTATCACTAATTATAATCCCTCAACTCTCTACTCAATCCATTTAGTTTGTTGGCTACTATAATGATTCTTATTTCATACTTTTAGACTGGTACTTTCAGAATAAATAATCTTTGTATTCTCTGTATGGATTATCTTTACAAAGAACTCATAGATTTACAGTTTTATACTATAACCCAGAAGATACAGATGTTTGCCATTCAACATTTTATTAATAAAAAATTTGTTGGAAATGACTAGAATTATAGTCTTAAAGTTAGAAATAATCTTACATTTTGGAGGTGTAGGTTAATAAGTAACTTCCACTCAGTCGTTTCAGTTCTGATTGAACATGAAATCAATCATACTTACTTTTGTTGTAGATTATTCTAATTGTGAAAAAGAACTTTTGGGAAGCTGGAATCATCCCTGGACTTTCCTCCATAAGTTCAAACTTCTGTGTCTGGAATGACCCAGAATGAGTTTGAACCCTGTCCCAGAACAATGTCCCTTAAAAATATGAGGTGTCCAGCATGGTCCATTTGATTCTTCTTCTGTGACAATTTCTTTAGCCATTCCTCAAATGCTGAGACCCTTCCTCAGTCTTGACATTCTCCCTAGACACTGGAGCTTTCAGCTTAATGACAATAGTAAACATTAAACATGGAATTATGACTCAGAGTAATGAAGTTCTCATAGTGGAAGGAAAAAAATGTTACAGGTTTATAGGTAGGAAGAGCAGAAGAGGCTAACAGCCTGAGACTTATACTCTGTCTTGGTTGTTCAATAGCATGCTCATTTAACAGACAGGTTATAAGCATAAAGCCCCATCCCTCACTCCCATACCCTTACCCTGGTCTAATTTTTCCCCATAACATTTTGTATTCTACTAGGCTGTGTAATTTATTTATTATTTTACTGTCTCATCTCATTATAATATAAGCTCCACTAGGACAGGAACTTTCGTCTTACTCACTTGTGAATCCCTAGCATATAGGACATGCTGGACACATAGTAAGCACACAGTAAAATATTTGTTGAGCAATACTCCTCAGGCACGGTTGTCCAGTTAGCTACCAGTCCGTCCAGCTATAGGAACAACCAATCCATCATCTCCTTCTACCCACTGGGAGATCGATCTTGCAGAAATCTAAACACATTATATTTAAAACCAGGGGAAAATGGTAGAGATAACATCATCTGGTTCTTGTGCACTCTTGTTGCCTCCTAGTAACCATTGCTTGCTTTTCTAAATACGAAAATACTTTCTATGTAATTCTAAAATAAAATAATTGCATTTGTATACTGATCAACTGTTGTGTAGTAGGCACCTTGCTAAATGCTTTATTGCATTGCCTCATTTTTAGCCCTCACATTTGGTAGGTGCTGCTTTTGTCTCTGTTCTAAAATGAACAACGTATGGTCGAGAGAAATCAGATGACTCCACCGCTGGGGGGACACATGTAAGTAATGGCAGAATTGGGTTTGCAGGGGTCCTGCCTACTGCAACACACAGCCTCTGGTGGTTTTTCAGACCCAGCAACAAATTAGTCTGCAGTTTGGGGATTCTATGTTAGGGAAGAGTCTAGGACATTGGCCTTTTCCTGATATGGCTGTAGTTTCCTTCAGAGAGTTGTTCTGTGACTGTATCTGCAAGTCCCTCCGATGACATTTGTGCTTTTTTCTCCATGGCTGCTATGCAAAGTGGTTAAAACATTCCCTTACAATGGCCACCTAACTTGGGTGAGTCCTCTCTTAATTTGTTCTGCTTGTAACGTTGAGGATGGTTTATGATGTGCAGGCAGAAACAGGGTGGAAGTGGAATCATGCTTTTCTCCGTCATCCGTTGGTTTTGTACCATTTCACACTACGCCGTCCACCTAGGCAGTAGCCAGCCTTTTCTTAGTTCACTCTTTAGACTACCTTGCAGATTTTCCAGGTCCCCCATTTGGTTGCATGTTACATTAAATAGTCTATATCGTTTACTCTTTTACTACTGCTAGGTTTCCGCGTGCCCTCTTTTTTTCAGCCTAATGGAAGTAGTTCTAAAAACCATCTACTTTCCCAGTGCTAGAAATCAAGCCCATAATCAAGCATATTATTCCTTAGCATAATTATGTTGGAGAGGAGATTTGAGAGATAACGGAATGACTTTTTTATTTTATTTTTCTGTAAGCCTTTAAATCATGGTGTTAGATAGAAAATAGCCATGACAATTTTTCATTTACACTTTCTGACTTAATTTGACTGCTCTTATGGGTGTTTATCACAAAATGATCATTTTTTGTTAGATTGTTCCAACATCATCTTGGGTATGTTTCAGTTGGATTACAGCCTTTTTAATTAATTTATTTTATATTGAATAAACACAAACTTTTCTCCATTGCAAAGGTAAGTTCTTGGTGCAGAAATTTGCCTTATGATCAGTTCTATACTCTAATATTCCCTTGAGAGAAGCCAAAGGTTGTAAAGCCAAAAAGTGACCTAAGCACATGGCTTTCTTTCCAGCTCTTCCTGTACTTGGAGGATCTCACACACAGTGTTAGTGAAGAGGGAATGTCTGCATTCTGTCCAGATAGAATCATGCTAGAATGATCTCAGCATATTTTACATGTGATATCTACTTTTTGTTTAATTTTTTTTGTTTTTTTGAGTCAGAGTCTGGCTTTGTCACCCAGACTAGAGTGCAGTGGCATGATTTCGGCTCATGGTAACCTCTGCCTCCCATGTTCAAGCAATTCTCCCACCTCAGCCACCCAAGTTGCTGGGATTACCAGCACACACCACCATGCTCAGCTAATTTTAGTGGAGATGGGGTTTCAGCATGTTGGCCAGGCTTGAACTCCTGACCTCAGGTGATACTTCCACATTGGCCTCCCAAAGTGCTAGGATTATAGGCATGAGCCTCCGTGCCCAGCCTGTGATGGTCTGTTTCTTATTGACCCTTTTGTTTGGTACAACAGTTTTTTTCTCCCTTTGGATTACAATACCATGGAGTTTTATAATGCTAGTGTGGGTGAGGAGTTACAGACAGATTGCCTTATCCTTGGGTCCCACCCAGAGGCTTTGGAATGACGATGGAAAGCAGTTCTTTCCCTCGTCAGAAACTCCCTTCCCTTCTGAGTTGCTGAGCAGCATCACCTGGGGCTGACTTTATCTGGTGATGGTTTATGTGAAAATTCAATCGTCAGCAGTCACTGCTGAAACGTTCTGAAGTCAGCTCTGAAAAAGGAGAGGGGACACGTGAGGACTAGTATCTGGATTCAGCCCCAGATACCCCAAGTTCTGCAAGCAGAAAGACTGTCTGCCTTTTACTGGAACACACAACTTGTTTTTCAAGAATCTGAACATTTTTGGGAGTGGAAGGGAAGAGATAAAATCCATTGTCACTGTAATAGCTCTCTTCATATCCTGCAAATATTTTTCCAAGACTAACAGTAAAGCTACACCAGTAGAATAAAAAATGAAAATGCACCTGCCTTGGCCTCCCAAAGTGCTGGGATTACAGGCGTGAGCCAAAGGTCAGGAATTCAGGACCAGCCTGGCCAACATGGCAAAACCCCGTCTCTACTAAAAATACAAAAATTGGCTGGGTGCAGTGGCTTACTTCTGTAATCCCAGTACTTTGGGAGGCCGAGGCGGGTAGATCATGAGGTTAGGAGTTTGAGACCAGCCTGACCAACATGGTGAAACCCTGTGTCTACTAAAAATATAAAAATTAGCTGGGCGTGGTGGTGTGCACCTGTAATCCCAGCTACTCAGGAGACTGAAGCAGGAGAATCACTTAAACCAGGGAGGCAGAGGTTGCAGTCAGCAGACATTGAGCCATTGTACTCCAACTTGGGTGACAGAGCAAGACTCCGTCTCAAAAAAAAAAAAAGAAAAACTAGCTGAGCATGGTGGTGGGCACCTGTAATCCCAGCTATTCAGGAGACTGAGGCAGGAGAATTGCTTGAAGCCAGGAAGTGGAGGGGTTGCAGTGAGTTGAGATTGTGCCATTGCCCTTCAGCCTGGCCGACAAGGGAAACTTTGTCTCAAAAAAAGATAATAGGCCAGGTGCGGTGGCTCATACCTGTAATCCTAGCACTTTGGGAGAAAGATGGGTGGATTCCCTGAGCTCTGGAGTTTGAGACCAGAAACACACTGAAACCTTATCTTTACTAAAATACGAAAAATTTAGCCAAGGGTGGTGGCATGCACCTGGAATCCCAGCTACTCAGGAAGCTGAGGCAGGAGAATTGCTTGAACCTGGAAGGCAGAGGTTGCAGTGAGCCGAGGTCATTCCATTTCACTCTAACGTGGGCAAAAGAGCAAGACTCCACCTCCAAAAAATAATTAATTAATAATAATAATAAAACGAATGAAAATGCTATAAATGTTTATAAATTAAAAAAAGAAAAAGCTCTTTAAGTAGGGTGTTGTAGATAGATCAGTTTAAAAATATAAAACTCAGAGTACTGAAAAATTCTTCAGCAACCAAAAAAAAAAAAAGTGCCAGTTTCTCACTCTCGTTTTCCAGTGCTACCTGCTCCCGCCTCTCAGATAAGACTTGCCCACTGTGCGCTGGCTGATTTCCGCTGGATTTATTTATTCAGCGTTTATTTCTAGCAAATCTCCTCACAGAGCATACGCAGAACTTGCTGATGTTGAGTATGCAGAATGAGCTTTGTTATAGGGGTTAGGAAGAGCTGAGACCCCATAGGGAAGGTCAGATGATAATGGAGAGAAAGATCCATAAAGAATGTGAAATAGAAAGGGTGATTTGTGAGTCTGCACTTTACTTCTTTTAGCAAAATGCTTAAGTAAAATTAATAGAATGTGCCAAATAGAATACCATCACATATGCAGCAGCACTTTTGCCATTTACAATGGTCATTTCTATTCATGGCTAAAAGCGAATTGATTATCCATCTTACTGTGGGACACAAATTAGAGCAGTGCTAAGTAGGATCTTTAAATGGTTAGTTTCTTTAGCTACATTGGATCACTCTGTTCGTCTTGCAAGCTTTTGTGTTCAGAATTGCATGATTAGAAAACTGTAAGTGATCATCAAATGTGTTTTCATGTACATGTCCTGTCATCTCTTAAAAAAATAGATTATATAAATGGAATTATATAAAGATTCAGGAAAATATTCGGCCAGGCATGGTGGCTCACACCTGTAATCCCAGCTCTTTGGAAGGCCAAGTTGGGCATATCAGCTGAAGTTAGGAGTTCGAGACCAGCCTAGCCAACATGGTGAAACCTCATCTCTACTAAAAAAATAAAAATTAACTGGGCCTGGTGGCAGGCGCCTATAATCCCAGCTACTCAGGAGGCTGAGGCAGGAGAATCACTTGAATTCGGGAGGCAGAGTTTACAGTAAGCCAGGGTTGCACCATTGCACTCCAGCCTGGACAACAAGAGCAAAACTCCATCTCAAAAATAAATAAAGTAAAATAAAGTAAAAATAAAGATTAAGGAAAATGTTCAAGAGGAAATGACACATTTAAAAAGTTTCACCAGGCTGGGTGTGGTAACTCATGCCTTAATCCCAGCACTTTGGGAGGCCGCGGGGGATGGATCACTTGAGGTCAGGAGCCCAAGACCAGGGCAACATGATGAAACCCCTCCTCTACTAAAAATACAAAAATTAACTGGTGTGGTGCTGTGTGCCTGTAATCCCAGCTACTCGGGAGGCTGAGGCAGGAGAATCACTTGAGCCCGGGAGACGGAGGTTGCAGTGAGCACAGATTGCGCCATTGCACTCCAGCCTGGGTGACAGAGCGCGACTCTGTCTCAAAAAAAATAAATAAATAAAAGTCTCACTAAAGTTTGCCTATAATGTGAGAGTTAAACAACTTCAGCATTGTCACTCTTGCCTGAACCTGTGTGATCCTCTTCTTAGTAAGATTAATGACTGCAGAGTTTTAGGTGAAAAGAACACAGAAATCTCAAAGTATTCTTGTCAATGTCAAGTTACAAGTGGGAAGCACTGTAACATGGTTTCTTGGCCCGGTGTTGACAGAGCAGTATGGAAGATGACTCCAGTAGACAGTACTGCAGTACTTTACTGAGACATGACCCCATGGATAAGCACTCGATATCAATTAGTGATCAGGATATGAAACCACTGTCTCTGCTTCTCATCTCTTTATGCCACCAATAGGTTCTTGACATCGTCAGCACCCTGACAGACCACTTAACTTTCTGAAAACCAAACGCACTTTTAACTACAAGCTCTGATTCAGATTGCTAATTTCTGTTCATAAAAATAATAACATAATTGAAAGACCTTGTGTCATATTGCTAAATATCTGATAGAAAATATTAACTCTTTGACAATATTGCCTGTTAATGGAAGGCTAATACTCTCTAATTTACAGGTACCAATGTAGGAATTAGGGAAGTCAAATGACTGCTAATGGTTTCTGTACTAATGAGTATAAGCTGATTTTAATGAAGTAAATAGATGTTGATGTTCTAAGAATTTAGAACATCATTGGTGGTTTGCTCCTGTTGTAGTTTTTGGATTAAAGCAAAGACTTTTTTTGTAATGTAGATAACCAGCGTTATTCTTACAAGGCTTAGGACTTTCACTTTGTAAATAATCTTTTTTTTTTTTTGGTGTATTTGCTACTAAATATAATTGAATGCTTGCTCTGTTGTACTGAGTTCTTTGCTAGAAACTGGTCAGAAACACGTAAATGAGAGGCAGCACATCCACTGAAAAATATACCAATACAAGCAAATGGTACCCATGAACATTTTCTCATTGTCTTTTTTTCAGAGCAGTGTAAAATGTATTAATACAGTAAAATCATTGTAAAAAATAGGCCAGGCATAGTGGCTCACGCCTGTAATCCCAGCACTTTGGGAGTCCGAGGCAGGTGGATGACCTGAGGTCAGGAGTTTGAGACCAGCCTGGCCAACATGGTGAAATGCCATCTCTACTAAAAATACAAAAATTAGGGTGTGGCGATGCATGCCTGTAATCCCAGCTACTCGGGAGGCTGAGGCAGGAGAACCACTTGAAACAGGGAGGTGGAGGCTGCAGTGAGCTGAGATGGCACCACTGTGCTCCAGCCTGGGTGACAGAGCAAGACTCCATCTCAAAAAAAATAAAGGTTCACGTGTTAGTGGGGAATGGGGAGAAACTACTCATTGGGTACAGGGTTTTACTTTAAAACAGTGGAAATATTTCAGAACCATATAGAGGTGATTATGGTTTACAACACTGCGGATGTACTAAATGCCCCTGAATTGCTTGCTTTCAAATGGTAGAATTTATGTTATTTGAATTTTGCCTCAATAATTTTTTTAAAGTTATTGTAGTCTGTGGTTTGCCCCTCTTCGTATATTGATTTAGCTTTGTATTATATATAATTGGGAGGTATCTGAGAAGTCTAGCTCAGTCCCTTTCAGGTCTTTTTTTTGTAACTTTCAGTAAAACTCTGAAGTTTTTTCTTTTCTTTTCATTTTTCTTGTTTGTTGTTGTTGTTGTTGTTTTTGAGACGGAGTCTTACTCTGTCATCCAGGCCGGAGTGCAGTGGAACGATCTCGGTTCACTGCAACCTCCCCTCCCGGGTCCAAGATATTCTCCTGCCTCAGCCTCCAGAGAAGCTGGAACTACAGGCGTGCACCACCACGCCTAGCTAACTCTGAAGTTTTAAAAACAAATCTCAAACATTTCTTGTTGAGGTTATCCTTATTTATTTTTCTTAAATTGTGAATGGGATTTTTTTCATATTTTTAAATTGTTTATTACTGCTACACAGGAGAGCTATTGATATTTGACTTTAGTTTGTATTCAACTAATATAATTATTAATCTGATCTTAAAATAACTGTGGAGTATTTTCAGTTTTTCTAGGTTTACAATAAAAACTCTGCAGGTTGATATGAATACAGTTTACTTATTTTCCCTTGGTGATACAATACTTTAAAAGAACACTAAAGTTGAGTATTAAAGCTGAACTTTTGTATCCTTTGTCTGTTAGGAAAAATAGGGATGGATTAAATACTTCTAACTATTGTAATTCTATTTCTCCTCCTTTTTCCTAGCATATCTTATTTTGATGCTCTGTTAAAGCTCTGGCTGTTTGCATATTTTTCCTCTGCATTTTCCTCATCTATGTATGCAGATGATGGTGGAGACAGCAGGATCAGAGGAGGACCAGGGGCAGCTGGGCTTCTAGCTTGGGGAGTGGGAGCAGAGTGAAGCCTGCAGCAGGGGACTGCACAGGTTTAGGTGTGAGACAGGCTGAATTTGAGAGAGAACTGGCTGTCTGCCTCTGTTCACAAATGACCCTGTCCTTAAAGGTAAGGCAGGAGGCATAATTGCAGGGATGGGCTTCCCATGGAATTACGATGGTCCCTGCATTTAAGCTCAGATCCTCACCAATGCTTTTGTGGCACTGACAGCATACCTAATTTTTTATGTCAGTTTTTTTTTTAAATAAATCAAGAATAGATTGTTTTAAAAACTAGTTCTGCAGGAGCCTTTAAGAGTGTATATGAGATACATAATTTCTAAATGCTTGAGGGTATTTTGAGTGCTTGCAGTTAAACAAAGGCATTGCGACTTGAAAGTAGTAGTATTTTAGAATGCAAATTCTACCTGAAATGTGTCTGATAAAGAGTTAAACTATTTTCAAAAATGAAGGGCGTGTGCATCTCATCTCTGCAATGAAATGCCATTTCTTTCCCACTGATTTGATCACACTCTTTCTCCTTAAGCCCTACTTCTTCCTCTGTTCTGTGCTTGGCATGGTAATTACAGACTTCCGCCATCAGGGATGGGATGCTCCTGGCTATTCCCCGAGCTATACTTACCCACAGCGTAGTTCTTTACATTTCCTGGCAGTGTGTGGCATGTACATTTAAGTGGTAGGATTTAAGGAAATCACATGATAGGCAGCGCTGTAGAGGAGGAGAATCAGCTGGGGTTGCTAGCTTTTAATTGAAGTTTAGCTGGAGGTTCAATGAGGTGAGACTGTTATGACAGATTTCAAAACGTAATGGTAGGAAAATGAGGTGGGTTCATCAAAGTCAGAGTAAATACGGAGCAACAGCTCAGCAACTCAGCATGAAACAACAGCTACAAACCCTCAAAAAACACAGAGTAATTAAAATATGCATTGTGCAGCCCTCCTTCTCAGTGGGTACCTTTCCAAGGAAAGCAGTTACTTTATTGTGAAAAATATAAACACGAATTTGGAGATGTAAATTACATGCATATTTTAATCTTGTTCATAAACATGGAAAGTTTTCAAAATGTAAATACAATCAAACTAAGCACACAACTGCAGCTGAAACCAGATTTGAGAAAGACTTCAAGAAGGTAAAAGATCCCCCAGATCCCCCAACCCCAAACCTATCTACCTACCTACGCTTTTCTGTATATTTGGAAAAGATAAGGTGGAATTCCATCCTCCTACTTCTAAGGACACAAACCCTTATTCCTTATTTTTTAATGTCACAGAAGGGGTAGTAGATTTGACCTTGTCTCTCTACTTCCCCTCTCTTCTCTTCTGCCTTTGGTCTACATGTGTGGTGTTGGAGATTAGCTAGTGAGAGGCAATGATCAAGTGCTGAGGAATTTGTCACGTGGAAAGGAGGAAATTTACCGCAATACTATCTGCATTCTTTCATTTCCATACTATGGGCATGCAAGTTACCTCAACATGAGCCAGCTCTAGATATTGAGCTGAGGGAGGCAGCATGAGATAGTAGAGAACTCACTGAGCTGCTGTTGAAATGTGAGTAGATTCTGCCTCAACTGCACTTTGCTGGCAGAATGATTTTTGGACAGAGCCCTTCACTTCTCTGAGGCTCAGTGTCTCCATCTGTTAAAAGTCATTGACACCATCCTGGTCAACATGGTGAAACCCTGTCTCTACTAAAAATACAAAAAATTAGCTGGGCATGGTGGTGCGTGCCTGTAATCCCAGCTACTCAGGAGGCTGAGGCAGGAGAATTACCTGAACCCAGGAGGTGGAGGTTGCGGTGAGCCGAGATCGCGCCATTGCACTCCAGCCTGGGTAACATGAGTGAAACTCCGTCTCAAAAAAAAAAAAAAAAAAAAAAAAGTCATTGACTTGGCCTGAAAAGAGCTCCAAGGTTCTTTCCCATTCAGATTTTCTACAATACCGTGCCCCATGGATTTACTCTAATCTAAATGGGGTCCTGGAGATTCAAACCCATGTGGTACCCTTCTTGAGTCCCCAGAACGTTTCTCAGTGTTCTGAAAAGACTCAAGAGGTGCCTCTGCCAAAGACTGTCCATATTGTAATTTAAGGCCAGGACTTTCTGAGACTGTTGTTAGAGGTCCCTCATTCTGGCTTTACTTCTACCACCTCCTTAGCTTTACAAATGGTCTTCCTCATAAGGAATGTCTGTCCAGACCATCCAGGCTTTTGTGGTTGGAGCTGCCATAAAGATGACTTAGTGTAAAGATCCTACATATGTGTCTCCAGTGATGGGAGAAGTATCTAATAGGGCATCTATCCTGCATTTCTCTCTCACTGCATTTCCTTATCAGATTAGGACAGTTGAAATTTATAGGATTATAGGGGAGATAGTTATAAAAGCAACCTGTCATTTATATAAACGACATCAAAAGAAATTAAAGTGTGATATTCAAGGAAGCTTAGCTTTAAGGAATCAAACCCAAAGTTTACTTCGAAGAGTCTTTTTAGTATGCTGTTATTTCTGGGTGATTCCACCAGGAGAACATGAGGTCAAGTTTTTCTTGATTGTTTTACGGTAAAAAATAAAGCACATTGAGAATCAGCATTTGCCCTGCCAGCAGGTTACACAGTAGGAAATGGTTGGGACTTAGAAGTAGGGTAAGAGATGTGATTAATGCTTGTAGGTTTGACAGTACATTTTCCAATTCAGACCACTCATTCCCACCATGAACGCCAAAGGAAATCCTTCCAAGTCACCATCAAGCCCTGGCCCGACTGAGACTTTCCTATACAGGTATTGATCGACTTATGACCTATGCAACTTACGACCATTCGACTTTACGACCACAATGACTAGCCACGACTGCTCTGCACCTGGCAGCGCAAACGTTGCCCAGCTGGGCGTACGACAGTGCGGTCCAGCTTCCGGCAGCACTACCATCTCCACGTGCATATAGCCTACTCAACTTACAACCAAATCGTGTTATGACCGGTCTGTCGGAACCAGTCGTGGTCGTAAGTCGAGCACTAACTGTATAACCTTTGTGATGGTTGCCTCAGGCTTCCCTAGAAAAGGAGCAGGTTCCAAAAGAGCTCTCTGATCCAGTTTTATTAGAGTGTCAGAATGGTGACATTTCCAGAACAGTTCCAGGGTAAGGAATTTGGGATGGGAGTGAAAGTTTGTAATAAGTGTGTGGTCAACTCAAGCTTTTGGGAAAATAGAAGGAAGGATGAGTATAGGAAAGGGTGTGAAGTATTAGTAAAAGCATTGGTGTCATGATATTGAACACTATTTTTCTTGGCTTACAAGGACAGATATACATATTCTCTTCATGCACTGCTAGTAACAGTAGCTGTGCCTTGCACATTTTGTTGATTTTTTAATGATGTGAGTAGAATGAAGCAAAAAGGTAACATTCCGTTTTAATGAAAATTCACCAAATAATTAACAAGAAAATAAACTTCACCTAAAAGTTCCCAGACTATTGTATCAAAGACCTATACAAAAGAGCTAAAACTGTCTAAAACTCTTGAAAGAAAACAAACGTAATGGTAAATTTTCATGGCTTGAATTTAGCAATGGTTTCTTAGGTATGACACTCAAAAGCCTGAACAGCAGAAGAAAAAAAACCAGACAAATTGGACTTCATCAAAATTAAAGTTTTGTACATCCAGGAACACTACCAAGAGAGTGAAAAAACAACCAATAGAATGGAAGAAAATATTTGTAAATCATATACTGTACCTGCTAAGGATCTAATATCCAAAATATACAAAAAACCCCTACAACAAAACAATAAAAACACAACCCAATTAAAACATGGGCAAAATACTTGAACAAACTTTTCTCCAAGGAAGATAAACAAATGTTCAGTAAACACAAGATGCTCAGCATCATTAGTCATTAAGAAATGCAGATCAAAACCACAATGAGATATCATTTCATATCCACTAGGATAGCTATTATAAAGTAGAATAAAATAGCAAGTATTGGTCAAAATGTGGAGAAATTAGAATCCTCATACATTGATGGTGGGAATATGAAATGGTACAGCCACTGTGGAAAACAATTTGACTGTTCCTCCAAAAGTTAAAACAGGCCAGGCACAGTGGCTCACACCTGTAATTCCAGCCCTTTGGGAGGTTGAGGCGAGTGGATCACCTGAGGTCAGGAGTTCAAGACCAGCCTGGCCAACATGGTGAAACCCTATCTCTACTAAAAATACAAAAATTAGCTGGGCATGGTGGCAGGCACCTGATTACAATCCCAGCTATTCAGGAGGCGGAGGCAGGAGAATTGCTTGAACCCACGAGGTAGAGGCTGCAGTGAACTGAGATCGTGCCATTGCACTCCAGCCTGGGTGACAAGAGTGAAACTCTGTCTCAAAAAAAAAAAAAAGTTAAAGCAGAGAGTTGCCATATGGTAACTCTATGTGACCTTGGGCGAGTCATGTAAACTTTCTGGGCTTCAGGTGGGAGACTTCAGTAAATTCCCTAATTCTGGGTAGGACAAGGTCTCAGTCATGTGTGGGACCTTTTCAAGCCTCACTTATCTTCCTTCACCCTAGCCCTTTACTTGAGTAAAGGATAAAGTGTTTCAAAGAAAATGCTCTACCCTAGGACAAGGAATGAGCTGGCAGACACAGGGCATGGAGAGTGTAATGGCACGGTCACTGGGAGCCTTCGTAATATTTTTAAAGTTCTAGTGCTGATTCTGATGAGCCTCATGCCACTCAGAACTGCAGGAAGTAAACTCCTTCATTTCTTCATACACCTAACACCAGCCAATTGTTATTGCGTATGCCCCATGTTGTGTGGAGCACAGTGCTGGAAGACAGGGAGCCCCAAAACCCAGGGATCTGATGTTTTAGAGGGACAAGAGATTATTGGAGACTTCATTATTGAATTGCAGTTGTGGCGAGGGCTCTGAAGAAGTAGAGGCTGCTATGGGCAAGCACTCCAGGGTCAGGGGTGGCTGCTCTGAGGAAGCCGTGGATAAGCTGCTGTCCAAAGGATGACTTAACTAGGAATTAACTAGGAAATTAGTTACCAGGAAAGGTGAAGATAGCATTCCTGGCAAGAGAGAACAGTGAGGAGGAAGGGAGAGTGGGCTTGGAGAAGAGCCTCATTCCGGGATGTCACCGTGACATCTATTTTCAGGTTGACATCCTTGAATTGTAGGACCAAGAGAGGTGATCTTCCTGAGACCACACGTAGGTACTTTCACCACCATACACTGCTTCTGTGTCCCCACAAACCCACATCCAGCACTCTTGGCTGGGTAGCCAGCAGGAACCACTCAGTATCTCTGGAACTTGAAATGCTCCCCAGAGTCAGCTGTGACCTGAAGCCACTCACCTCGGAGTGTCTTCACATCTGCCCAGCTCAAGGCAGCGTGAGTGGCAGAACAAGTGACTCGAGCATGACGCCCCACACGCCAGGCCAGCATCCAGAGGATGTTTCTCTTTTTGGTCTTTCAGTTTACCCCCCATCAAACCAGTAAACCTAGGCTCTGAGGACAGTGGAACTACCAGACATTTACCTGAGCCGTAGCAACCATTGTGGTACTTGGTAGGCCCGTGGCATGTATTTGGTGGGTAAATTGGATCCACTATTGTAGCAGAGGCCACGGTTTCCACACATTAATGGCACCCAACGTGGGTGGAGCTCATACCGGCCGGTCACATTTTGTACACTTAATGTGGGCTGGTTGGAGAGGCCACAGTTGAGCCTCTGGGGTGCATGTGTGGTGCTCCAGCTGGGGATGGGGGAGCGGCAGCCACAGTGAGACCTGGCTGTTAGGGAAAGGAGCCTGTCCGTCAATCCCAGCAGGCATCTCCTCAACCTATAACTCAATTAATATTTTTTTATTTGGACACTAATTTGGAAGCTTGCATGCCTTCTCTGTGATCATCAATCTATTCCATCAGGCTTAATTTTTTTTTCCTTTGCTTTCAGGAGAGTAGATCTGGAGAAAACAACAGCTGTGTTGAAGAAATAATCCGGGTAAGATTATTCTTTAAACAGTCTTATAAATCTGTGGGACATAGACTCCAAATAAAAAGGAAACCTGTGGCTCCATGATAAAGGAGCCTATAGTTTTGTTGTCTGATGTTTACCTTTTCTGAGATTAGTCACATGAGTTTTTGAAACAGCACTTCTTTTAGTAATCTAGGAGCTGTACCCCTTCTGGACACCCCTGCACAGGCTGAGGTGACACCCTATTAAAGCAATCAGCTGGAAGACATTAGAACAGAATTTAGATGAAAAATATGCTGGTGCTCACATTTAGATGCCCCATTTATCACCCTGCTATTTAAAAGCACCCTTTAATAGTCTGCACTTTTTTTGAGTCAGGCCAGGGTTGCCTGGTTATTTTTCCTGTAAACTTAATTGGAATCAGAAGCACTTGACAAAGAGGTAATGCTCAGGATCTGGAACTGCGTTTCCCTATTGTTTCACGTTATTTTCCCTGTCACCCTCTGTGTTTACTGTGGGTTCCCTCCCTGAACCAGTTTCGTGCCCAGAATGACTTAGATTGGGCTGTTGCGAACATCAGTGTTTTCTCAAATGTTCAGACATATGATCAGGATTTCGTCATCAACCCATATTTTTTCTTCACTCATAGTTTTTCAGGGGAGTTACCTAATAATTTACAGTTCTCAAAAAGCTGATATTACACTGGGCAAAACACCAAGACAAATTAGGCCAGATGGTACAGAATTTCACTGTAAAAAAAAAAATTAATATGGTCTTTTCTTTCGGACATCCTACACACTTCTTTTTTAATTGCTAGTAAACTACAGTAATATAATTACGTGGGTTAAAATTTTACATTAACTATTTTAAAAAGCAGGATGTTTTTCTTTCTGGAAAGCATTATTTCATAAATAAATCTAAGTCTCAAGTTGAACCAGAATAACTAATTGAGGTGAGATTTGTTGTATTCATAATGATTTTTTTTCTGGCAGAGATTTATAGAGAAAACAACTGTCAAAACAGGCAGCTTCATTTCTGGCATTTAAGTATATGTTAAATAAAATACATAGTTACTTTGTATCCATATTGTCTCTCTTCTGGGGCTTTGTTTCTGATTAAAGAACAGTCAAAGTGAGATGCTGATGTAACTTTCCTGTTTTTCTCTTTCAACATACTTTCATGGAGTTCACATATTCCTTTTTTTTTTTTTTTGAGGTGGAGTCTTGCTCTGTTGCCAGGCTGGAGTGCAGTGGTATAATCTCGGTTTACTGCAACCTCTGACCCCCTGGTTGAAGTGATTCTTCTGCCCCAGCCTCCTGAGAAGCTGGGATTACAGGAACATGCCACCACGCCCAGCTAATTTTTATATATTTTTAGTAGAGACAGAGTTTCACTATGTTGGCCAGGATGGTCTCGATCTCCTGACCTTGTGATCTGCCTGCCTCGGCCTCCCAAAGTGCTGGGATTACAGGCATGAGCCACCGCGCCTGACCCACATATTCCATTTTTAAGCCATCTTCCTTTAATCGGTTGTGGTGTTTATGTCTGCAAAAGGGCAGTACCAAAACACACCAATCCCCTCTTTGGTTTCCCAAAGTAGAAAAATTCTAACTTCTTATTCTCTCTTGGCCCTTCTTGAGGATATGGGAGAAATCCATCCTTTGACCTTCCTAGTCTATTCTCCAAACAGGGCTTGAAGTTTGAATAAAGACTTGAGTGATTCACGTACCGAAAGGATAGAGTTTAGGTAAAGCAAAATTCAATTCGAATAAAACAGTGCCACAATCAAGAATTCGTACAGCTTTATAATTATTGTTTTCTAAGGAGAACTGATGAGAACCTCATGCCCCCTTCACTGCAGTCCTTCCCTCCCACCCACCACCAGTGCCCCAGCTGTGCCACGACCCTCTTCAGATGAGGCCTGAAACAGAGGGAGAACGTGGACCCACCAGCTCACTAATTTGTGTCCCTATGCAAGGCTGAAGTCTGCACGTGTGTGCAAGAGTGCAGTAGAGATGGTGGCTGGATCAGGAGGCAGCCGAGCTCCGAATTCTACTCTTCCTAACCCATGAACAGCAGTCAGGAGGGGAGGGGGATTGATGAGGAGGAAACAGAGATGGTGGTGGCACCAGTGGCATCCAGTTGAGCTGGAGCCTTTACTCTCTCTCTCCACTTGTCAGGCAAAGTGTGAGTAATAGTAGTTGGTATTTGGGAGCTCCTAGGGGATCATGTTAGTATTCCCAGTGTTTCCTGACACAGTCATTCTCCAAAATCACCTACCCCTCTTACCCTCCAAGCACAAGCACAGGACTCCTTCTCAGTTACCGCCCATGGTATATGTTGTGTATCTGCCACACACCAGCCTTCCTCTGAGACTGTGGCCTCAAGGACAGAGAAAGCCAGAGTGGTTGATGAGTAGATAAAGCTAAGCAGGAGAGGCAAAAAGAGCCAGGTCATAGATCCTATACGACGCAGATCAGCTGAGCATTTGAGCAGAGTGATATGATGACATTAGCAGTTTAAATGCACCACTCTGGCTGCTATGGAGAGGGGATCCACTGGGAAAAGGAGAAGCAAGAGGGAGTGGAAGGCTATTGCGGGAATCCAGACAAGAGATGGTTGGTGGCGTGCTTACGGCCCTGGGAAACATTAGGGGAGATCTTAGTTCGTGGGGAGGGAGGAAATCGTAATTTCATTTTTAGACATGGTGGGTTGGATGTGCGTTTAGAACATTCAACTAAACATGGAGAACACAGAATAACATATTGGAGGTCAGGAGGTCAGAGCAGAGTTCTGAGGTGTTAGACCAACATTTTGGATTAATTAGTATGTCATTGCTAATAACACCATAGAAATGGGTAAATTTTTCTGGAGAGAGACTAGAGACCGACGAACAGTGAAAATCTGAATTGTGACTTTTAGAGACTCAGGGAAGGAACAGTCGCTGGGAAATGGAAGTGAGAGAGAGTGACCAGAAAAGTAGAGGGAAAATTATGATAGCGAAAAGTCATGGAATCCAAGGAATGAGATTCAAACTCAGTGGTGTTGAGAGTTTCTGAGAGGACAAGAAAGATGAGGATCTAAAACCACCCAATGGATCAGACCACAGAAACGTTGCTGGGGACTTTTGCAAGTGCTGTTTCCATGGAGTGGAGGGGGCAGAAGCCAAACTAGAGAAAACAGAAAATGTAGTCAGTGAGTTTAGAGACTTCTTGGGAGGAAAGGTTTTCACTTCCCTTCCTCTACCTTTCCAATTGCAATACATCCCACATATAATAGCAACCACTAAGTGATGAAGAGCTGACGTTTGCTTAGCATTCATTGTGTTTGAGGCACAGTTCTAAGCTGTGATTTAACCATGGCAGCTGCCTCAGGAGGTAGGCATTGGTAACATTCCCATTTCACAGATGAGGAAATGGGTGAGGAGAAGTTAAATACAATTTGCCCAAGGTCACACACCTAGCAAGTAGTATAGCTGGGATTCTAATGAAGACGCCTTACAGGGTAACCTATCTCTTAACTACTATGCTGACTTATTAGATGAAGAAGTCCCCCTGGCTTATTAATGAAACTACTCAGGCAATTTGTTGTGAATGGGAGTTTTCTCATTTCTATCTGTTTATGATTCAGAAGTGCCAGATCATGCATTTATGCAGTTAAATTCAGAGGTTTTATAGCCTGTGTTATCAACCTTATCTTGAGCTTCTTCCTCTTTCCTCCTTATTTTTGCTGAGGTGACTGTTTTCAAGTCATTTGAATATTACATTGTGTTCTAACGTATAATTATTTTTTATTCTTACTCAGAGAGTTTTAATCCTGGGACCCAATAAATCTGTGTGTTATTGCAAAATTCTCTTCACTGAGGGAGAAATTAGAATGGAGTTCTGTGAGGATGGGTGATCAGGGCTAGAAGCCTTCATGGCTGACATATGTTTGTAACAGGCAGTTTTCTAAGTTACACTCTATTTCATTCTTAAAGGTTCCAGTGCTATAATACTCAGGTGCTTTTCATAGCATTATCCATTAACGTAGAATGGCATTAACATTTGTTCAGCAAATAAAATTCGTTTACAACTTAATGGGTGGGGGTGCAGGGCTGGAATCTGGGATGTACAGGTTTTGTGCAAGACAGCTTTAGACGGCATTTGTTGAAGGCACTCATATCAGAGTGCCTTTGTAATAAGAGACCAGTGTTTGAGATTCTGGTTTGGACTTAAGGAATTAATTTAGAGACAATTTCAGTGCAACATCTGAGTAGATTACTTTCTTGGCTTTCATCATCTTTAGCCACTAATTTCAGTGTGCTGTAAAATATCCTTAGTGAATATTTACATAGAGTTGCATTTCTGTTTATCTGAAGGGGGTTAGTGGTGCTTGTTTAAATTTTGGAGACCTTAGCCAGTTTCCTGACATTATAGTGGAACAAACTTCAGGCAAATAAAGGGAACTCATTTTTTCCTTAGTTTCCCAGAAACTCAGGAGTAGCCTGGATGGATGATTTCCAGTTGTTGTCCTGGGAGATTTGTGAGTTGAGGGCACTGATCTGGGAAATGCACATTAACATGGCCCCTCGCATGTGCAGACCTCGGATGGGGGGACAAGAGAAGCCTTGTGCTCAAAAATATCAATCAAATGAAAACATACTCGCCATTCAATGCCTGCCGGAAGGTAGACAACAAAGAGATGACTTGTTTTCAGTGACCTATTTGGGTCATTTGCAGAGCCGAACCTAGGTCAAATCTTCCGTGCTTCAGAGCAGGCAGGCTTTTTTTCTAGCTCATAGTGTTTCCTTTTTAAGTTATTTCATTTGTTTCCAACAGCAAAGATTTCATTAGTGATGAAATGAAGCCCACTAATGGCAAAATCAATCCAGGTGTAACTGTAAAGGTGCCCCCATTAATACATCCCATTACTTCCATTACTTGCTGTAGTAAAATAAACTCAAAACAAAACTCAGCTTGATGGAAGTCTAGAGAAATTCACTGAGCAAAACTTTTAATAAGACTAGCCAAGATAAATTAGTTTACTTGTTAGTGCTATGTTTTCTTTTTGCATTTAATCATCTGAACAGTTAGGAACAGAAATACCATACTTTTATATCTCATTTTATATCTGTGAGATAAATTGTTAATAAATGCTATGATACTAATCCTTGGGGTGAAACAAAAAGCCTTTCCGAAATGGCTCCACTTCTACCTGTCAAGGGCACGCTGGTGCCTGTGAGCTGTGGCCAGCAACTTGCCACTATGTTGCAGGACCATGTGGTACAATCTGTGGACTTGGCAGTGACCCTGGAGTTGTTCATTTTCTAACAGAGGTGGGACAAGAGATCACCCTAATTCAGAAACTGTTCTGAGCCCAGAGGCTTTGGGGTGATGGCTGAAGGAATCCTGGAGGTCCAGAAGCTCCTGTTGAGAATGAACAGCTCCACCCTTTGATATTCACCTGTTTCATTTTGATGCACATCATTAGAAATCACAAAGTTGCTTGCAGAACCATATGCCTAGAAGATGAAGGGAATGTTAGCAGCCCAAGCATCTAAAATTCTGTGAGATTGTAACTTCTGCCCTAATAGTAAACAGTGGGTTCTGATACCGCAGTCAATATCTTTTTATGGGGTATTTGTCGATATTTTACTGCAAAGGTTTCATAGTTTCTTGGCGATACTTGGAGAACTTCAGCACTACATTAGAGGACCAAGGCAAGTATGTCAAATAGAAGTAGATGTACTCAGTACCTTAAAACACCTGCCACATATAGAAGACACTGAGCAGGTGGGATTAGTGAGTTAGAGGAAGAATGCAGGGGAGAAAACAAATAGAAGTGTGCTTCTTTCAACAGCAGTGCTTCCTTGAAATGTGGTTTGCAGAGACTACAGCCCCAGCAACACAAAACAAGGGTGGGATTGGAGCTGAGAGATAACAACCTTACTGACCTCGTATGTATGTGGGTCACTGGACTACACATTGTGATCCATATGTATGTTCACATTTTCATAACATCTTTATAGTTTTTTCTTCTTTATACTTGAGTGAGCATTTTCCAAAACATAAGGGCTTAAATGTGAATCATGTAGAACAATAAGCGCAAATTCTTATCTTTATCCATGAAGGAGGTTTTCTATTGCAGTGTTTTTTAATTGTACAGAGTTGAATGTCAAATCATAGGATCTATCACAACTTTCAAATGTGTAAATTCCCCAAACACTTCACTTATTTTCAATCTGGGTTTTATTTGAGTGTTCTTCTCCAACAGCGAAATGCTAGTGTTCAGTACTAGCCAACTAGCCTGGTTTATGTCATTTGTTAACTTTATTTAAGAGAACCAATGCAATTTTATTTTTTCTTTCTTGTTTCCATACTTAGTATCACCATATCACCATACGTATTCATCAGACTTTGAAAACTTGCTGGAGATCAGAACTGAAAAATTATATAGTTATTATATTTTAAGGCATTTAAAAAAGTTTTTAGAATACTAATTGAGAAACATACAGCAGGTGCTTGAATAATATCATTTTTTTCCTTTTTTTATTGCATTTTAGGTTTTGGGGTACATGTGAAGAACATGCAAGATTGTTGCATAGGTACACACGTGGCAGTGTGATTTGCTGCCTACCTCCCCTTCACCTATAACTGGCATTTCTCCCCATGCTGTCTCTCTTCAACTCCCCACCCCCCGCTGTCCCTTTCCTATTTCCCCCCAACAGACCCCAGTATGTGATGCTCACCTCCCTGTGTCCATGTGTTCTCATTGTTCAACACCCACCTATGAGTGAGAACATGAGGTGTTTGATTTTCTGTTCTTGTGTCAGTTTGCTAAGGATGATGGTTTCCAGGTTCATCCATGTCCCTACAAAGGACACAAACTCATCGTTTTTGATGGCTGCATAATATTCCATGGTGTATATGTGCCACATTTTCCCTGTCCAGTCTATCATCAATGGGCATTTGGGTTGGTTCCAGGTCTTTGCTTTGTAAACAGTGCTGCAGTGAACATTTGTGTGCATGTGTCCTTATAGTAGAACGATTTATAATCCTTTGGATATATACCATGTAATGAGATTGCTGGGTCAAATGGAATTTCTATTTCTAGGTCCTTGAGGAATCGCCACACTGTCTCTCACAATGGTTGAACGAATTTACACTCCCACTAACAGTGTAAAAGTGTTCCTGTTTCTCCACATCCTCTCCAGCATCTGTTGTCTCCAGATTTTTTAATGATCGCCATTCTAACTGGCGTGAAATGGTATCTCAATGTAGTTTTGATTTGCATTTCTCTAATGACCAGTGATGATGAGCATTTTTTCATATGTTTCTTGGCCTTATATATGTCTTCTTTTGTAAAGTGTCTGTTCATATCCTTTGCCCACTTTTGAATGGGCTCGTCTGTTTTTTTCTTGTAAATCTGTTTTAGTTCTTTGTAAATGCTGGATATCAGCTCTTTGTCAGATAGGAAGACTGCAAAAATTTTTTCCATTCTGTTGGTTGCCGATTCACTCTAATGACTGTTTCTTTTGCCGTGCAGAAGCTGTGGAGTTTGATTAGGTCCCATTTGTCTATTTTGGCTTTTGTTGCCAATGCTTTTGGTGTTTTGATCATGAAGTCCTTGCCTACGCCTAAGTCCTGTATGGTTTTGCCTAGATTTTCTTCTAGGGTTTTTATGGTGTTAGGTCTTATGTTTAAACCTTTAATCCATCTGGAGTTAATTTTAGTGTAAGGTGTCAGGAAGGGGTCCAGTTTCTGCTTTCTGCATATGAATAGCCAGTTTTCCCAACTCCATTTATTAAACAGGGAATCCTTTCCCCATTGCTTTTGTCAGATTTGTCAAAGATCAGATGGTTGTAGATATGTTGTGTTGCCTCCGAGGCCTCTGTTCTGTTCCATTGATCTATATCTCTGTTTTGGTACCAGTACCATGCTGTTTTGATTACTGTAGCCTTGTAGTATAGTTTGAAGTCCGGTAGTGTGATGTCTCCCGCTTTGTTCTTTTTGCTTAGAATTGACTTGGCTATGTGGGCTCTCTTTTGGTTCCATATGAAGTTTAAGGTGTTTTTTTTCAGTTCTGTGATGAAGGTCATTGGTAGCTTGATGGGGATAGCGCTGAATCTAAATAACTTTGGGCAGTATGGCCATTTTCATGATATGGATTCTTCCTAACCATGAACATGGGATGTTTCTCTATCTGTTTGTGTCCTCTCTTATTTCATTGAGCAGTGGCTTGTAGTCCTCCTTGAAGAGGTCCTTTACATTCCTTGTTAGTTGTATTCCTAGGTGTTTTATTTTCTTTGTAGCAATTGTGAATGGCAGTTTGTTCTTGATTTGGCTCTCTTTAAGTCTGTTATTGGTGTATAGGAATGCATGTGATTTTTGCACATTGATTTTGTATCCTGAGACTTTGCTGAAGTTGCATATCAGTTTCAGGAGATCTTGGGCTGAGACGATGGGGTCTTCTAGATATACAATCATGTCGTCTGCAAATAGAGACAATATGACTTCCTCCTTTCCTATTTGAATACCCTTTATATTTTTTTCCTGCCTGATTGCTCTGCCTAGAACTTCCAGTACTATATTGAACAGGAGTGGTGAGAGCGGGCATCCTTGTCTAGTGCCAGATTTCAAAGGGAATGCTTCCAGTTTTTGCCCATTCAGTATGATATTGGCTGTTGGTTGGTCGTAAATAGCTTTTATTATTTTGAGATACGTTCCGTCAATACCTAGTTTATTGAGGGTTTTTAGCATAAAGTGCTGTTGAATTTTGTCAAAGGCCTTTTCTGCATCAATTGAGATAATCATGTGGTTTTTGTCTTTGATTCTGTTTATGTAGTGAATTATGTTGTTAGACTTGCATATGTTGAATCAGCCTTGCATCTCCGGGATGAATCCCACTTCATCATGGTGGATAAGCTTTTTGATGTGCTGTTGCAATTGGCTTGCCAGTATTTTGTTGAAGATTTTTGCATCTATGTTCATCATGGATATTGGTCTGAAGTTTTCTTGGTGAGTCTCTGCCAGGTTTTGGTATCAGGATGATGTTGGTCTCATAAAATGATTTGGGAAGGATTCCCTCTTTTTGGATTATTTGGAACAGTTTCAGAAGGAATGCTACCAGCTCCTCTTTGTATGTCTGGTAGAATTCGGCTGTGAACCCATCTGGACCTGGGCTTTTTTTGGGTGGTAGGCTCTTAATTGCTGCCTCAGCTTCAGACCTTGTTATTGGTCTATTCAGGGTTTTGACTTCTTCCTGGTTTAGGCTTGGGAGGAGGCAAGTGTCCAGGAATTTATCCATTTCTTACAGGTTTACTCGTTTATGTGCATAGGGTTTTTTGTAATAATCTCTGATGATGGTTTGAATTTCTGTGGAATCTGTGGTGATATCCCCTTTATAGTTTTTTATTGCATCTATTTGATTATTCTCTCTTTTCTTTTTTATTAATGCTCCTAGTGATCTGCCTATTTTGTTTATCTTCTCAAAAAATCAGCTCCTGGATTTATTGATTTTTTGAAAGGTTTTTTGTGTCTCTGTCTCCTTCAGTTCTGCTCTGATCTTAGTTATTTCTTGTCTTCTGCTAGGTTTTGAGTTTTTTTATCTTGCTCCTCTAGCTCTTTCAATTTTGATGATAGGGTGTCAATTTCAGATCTCTCCTTGCTTATCATGTGGGCATTTATTGCTGTATATTTTCCTCTAGACACTGCTTTAAATGTGTCCCAGAGATTCTGCTATGTTGTGTCTTCGTTTTTGTAGGTTTCGAAGAACATCTTTATTGCTGCCTTCATTTCATTGTTTAACCAGTCGACATTCAAGAGCCAGTTGCTCAATTTCCATGAAGCTGTGCGGTTCTGAGTTAGTTTCTGAATTCTGAGTTCTAACTGAATAGCACTGTGGTCTGAGAGACTGTTTGGTATGATTTCCGTTCTTTTGCATTTGCTGAGGAGTGATTTATTTCCAATTATGTGATCAATTTTAGAGTAGTTGTGATGTGGAGCTGAGAAGAATGTATATTCTGTGGATTTGGGTTGGAGAGTTCTGTAAATGTCTATTAGGTGTGCTTGGTCCAGGTCTGAGTTCATGTCCTGGATATCCTTGTTAATTTTCTGTCTGGTTGATCTGTCTAATATTGACAATGGGGTGTTAAAGTCTCCCACTATTATTGTGTGGGAGTCTAAGTCTCTTTGTAAGTCATTAAGAACTTGCCTTATGTATCTGGGTGTTCCTGTATTGGGTGTATATATATTTAGGATCGTTATCTCTTCTTGTTGCATTGATCCTTTTACCATTATGTAATGTCCTTCTTTGTTTCTTTTGATCTTTGTTGCTTTAAAGTCTATTTTATCAGAGATGAGAATTGCAACTCCTGCTTTTTTTTTTATCTCCATTTGCTTGGTAAATCTTCCTCCATCCCTTTATTTTGAGCCTTTGTGTATCCTTGCATGTGAGATGGGTTTCCTGGATACAGCACACCGATGGGTTTTGGCTTTTTATCCAATTTGCCAGTCTGTGTCTTTTGATTTGGGCATTTAGCCCATTTACATTTAGGGTTAATATTGTTATGTGTGAATTTGATACTGCCATTTTGGTGCTAGCTGGCTGTTAGGCCCATTAGTTGATGCAGTTTCTTCATTGTGTTGATGCTGTTTACCATTTGGTATATTTTTGGAGTGGCTGATACTGGTTGTTCCTTTTTATGTTTAGTGCCTCTTTCTGGAGCTCTTGTAAAGTAGGCCTGGTGGTGATGAAATCTCTGAGTACTTGCTTGTTCACAAAGGATTTTATTTTTCCTTCACTTATGAAGCTTAGTTTGGCTGGATATTAAATTCTGGGTTGAAAGTTCTTTTCTTTAAGGATGTTGAATATTGGCCTCCACTCTCTTCTGGCTTGTAGGATATTAAATTCTGGGTTGAAAGTTCTTTTCTTTAAGGATGTTGAATATTGGCCTCCACTCTCTTTCTGATGAGAGATCTGCTGTGAGTCTGATGGGCTTCCCTTTGTGGGTAACCCGACCTTTCTCTCTGGCTGCCCTTAGCATTTTCTCCTCCATTTCATCACTGGTGAATGTGACAATTATGTGCCTTGGGGTTGCCCTTCTTGAGGAATATCTTTGTGGGGTTCTCTGTATTTCCTCGACTTGAATATTGGTGTGCCTTGCTAGGTTTGGGAAGTTTTCCTGGATGATATCCTGAAGAGTATTTTCCAGCTTGGATTCATTCTCTTCGTCACATTCAGGTACACCTATCAAACATAAATTAGGTCTTTTCATATAGTCCCATATTTCTTGGAGACTTTGTTCATTCCTTTTTCCCCTTTTTTCTCTAATCTTGCCTTCTTGTTTTCTTTCATTGGGTTGATCTTCGGCCTCTAATGTCCTTCCTTCTGCTTGGTCAATTCAGCTGTTGAAACTTGTGCATGCTTCACGATGTTCTCATGTTGTGTTTTTCAGCTCCATCAATTCCCATATATTCCTCTCTAAGTTGTCTATTCTTGTTAGCATTTCATCAAATCTTTTTTCAAGGTTCTTAGTTTCTTTGTGTTGGGTTAGAACATGTTCTTTTAGCTCATAGAAGTTTCTTATTACCCACCTTCTGAAGCCTGATTCTGTCAATCCATCACACTCATTCTCCATCCAGCCTTGTTCCTTTGCTGGTGAGGAGTTGTGATCCCTTGTAGGAGGAGAGGTCTTCTGGTTTCCGGTGCTTTCATCCTTTTTGCACTGGTTTCTTCCCATCTTTGTGGATTTATCCCCCTGTCATCTTTGTAGTTGCTGACTTTCAGATTGGGTCTCTGAGTGGACGTCCTGTTTGTTGATGATGAAGTTATTTCTTTCTGTTTCTTAGTTTTCCTTCTAACAGTCTGTCCCCTCTGCTGTAGGACTGCTGAGGTCCACTCCAGGCCCTGCTTGCCTGGGGATCACCTGCAATGGCTGCAGAACAGTAAAGGTTGCTGCCAGTTTCTTCTTCTGCTGTCTTTGTCCCAGAAGGATACCCGCCAAATGTCAGTCTGAGCTCGCCTTTATGAGGTGACTCTTTGGATATACGGGGATCAAGGAGCTCCTTGAGGAGACAATGTGTCCTTTATAGGAGCTCAAGTGCTGAGCTGTGATCTCCGTTGTTCATTTAGAGCTACTGGGCAGGTACATTTAAGTCAGCTGCAGCAGAACTCATAAACCCCTTTTCTTTTTTCGCCAGGTGCTCTGTCCCGGGTAGTTAGGGCTTTATTTATGAGCTTCCATTGTGCTGCTGCCTTTTTATCAGGGCTGCCCTTCCCAGCGAGGAGGCAGCCTAGTCACTGTCTGCCTGCAGAGGTTTTGCTGAGCTGCTGTGGGCTTCGCCCAGCTGCCATATGAACTTCCCTGTAGTCCTGTTTATAAGGGTATAGTTAGAACTGCCTTGGCAAAGCTGGCCCACCTCTGTAATGGCAGACTCTCTGTAGTGGCAGGTTGCCTCGGCAACGGCGGGCTGCCTCAGCGATGGCGGACTACCTCCATAGTGGTGGAGTGCCTCTGTAATGGCAGATGCCCCTCCCCCACAGAGCTGGACCTTCCTGGGTTCAGCTGTGCTTGCTGTGAAACTCTCAACCCAGAGCGTTTCCAGTTGCTGTTTTTTTGTGGGGGTGGGACCAGCCGAGCCTGATTACCTGGCTCTCTGCCTCAGAGCCTTTTTCCTTTTTTATTTATTTTATTTTATTTTATTTTATTTTATTTTATTTTATTTTATTTTATTTTTTTGTTTGAGACGGAGTTTCACTCATGTTACCCAGGCTGGAGTGCAATGGCGCGATCTCGGCTCACCGCAACCTCCGCCTCCTGGGTTCAGGCAATTCTCCTGCCTCAGCCTCCTGAGTAGCTGGGATTACAGGCATGCACCACCATGCCCAGCTAATTTTTTTGTATTTTTATTAGAGACGGGGTTTCACCATGTTGACCAGGATGGTCTCGATCTCTTGACCTCGTGATCCACCCGCCTCGGCCTCCCCAAGTGCTGGGATTACAGGCTTGAGCCACCGCGCCCGGCCCTCCTTTTTCCTTTTTTATAGTTGAACAGTCGACTCTCTCCCAGGTGCCAGTCGCCTGTTGAAAAGGCACTGGGATCTGTGTGATTTCCCGTGTGGTGACCCACTGTGCCACCTGAAACAGCAGCGCTGAGATTCATGGCTTTTTTTTTGCCCAGGATCTCCTGGCCTGGCTCCCTGTTTCAGTCCCCTTTTAAGTCAGATGAGTGGGCGACTCTGCCGTCCGGAGCTCCAATCGCCAGCTAACATGGTGCCCGGACTCGTGTATTTTGTACGGAGAACTGCTGCCCTGGGGTGCTGGCAAAGCAGCCGTGCTGGCGACCCATGGGACTCCTCCACCTGGGAATCTCCTGGTCTGTGGGCAATAAAAATCTATCTGGAAATGCGACGTCCACTAGGAGCTGCAATCATGAGCTGCTCCTAATCGGCCATCTTGGATCCAACCCCAAATAATGCCATTTTATTAAACTTTGTTTTGTTATAAGGTTGCTGAGAAAAAAAACCAGTTGCCATCCAGGGCCATTGTATGTGGAACCTGTACATTGCCCCCATGTCTGTGTGGGTTTTCTCTGGGGACTTCAATTTCCTCTCACATTTCAAAGATGTACTCTTTAGGTTCATTGGCATTTCTTCATGGTCCCAGTGTCGGTGAGTGTGGGTATGTCTGAGTGCACCTTGCCAGGGGGTGGCATCCTGACCAGGGCTGGCACCCGCCTTGCTCCTGCTACCCACCCCTCTTAACTGGGATAAGCTACCTGAAAATGAATGAATGAATACAAATGAATCTAACCCAAAAATTCATCAAGTCTCAATAGTCATACAGATGCACAGCAATAAACAATGTGGTATGAAAACAGCAGGTGAGCAGGCCCTGTTGTGATTGTCTTTGTTTTTTTTTGTTTGTTTGTTTGTCTATTGTTGTTGTTGTTTTGAGACATAGTCTCACTCTCTTTCCCATGCTGGAACACAGTGGCATAATCTTGGCTCACTGCAGCCTCTGCCTCCTGGGTTCAAACAATTCTACTGCTTCAGCTTCCCAGGTAGCTAGGATTACAGGCACTCACCACCACACCCAGCTAGTTTTTGTATTTTTAGTACAGATGGGGTTTCACTTTGTTGGCCAGGCTTGTATTGAACTCCTGACCTCAGGTGATCCACCTGCCTTGGCCTCCCAAGGCCTTGGTTACAGGCATGAGCCACCACACCCGGCCCATGATTGTCTTTAAACTTCGTGGCAGGAGGAGGTGCTCCTTTCAGTTTTTGCTTTGCAGACATTTATTCCTTGATGGAAACCACTACCGTTACGACAGCAATCACTCACTGATTCACCAAGAATGGTGTAAGTAATTATCTTACTTGGCTTTCTGTTTTGATTTGTTTGGTTTTTTTTTACTTTAAGTCCTGGGATACACATGTAGAATGTGCAGGTTTGTTACATTACATAAATATACATGTCCAATGGTGGTTTGCTGTGCCTATCAACCTGTCATCTAGGTTTTAAGCCCTGCATGCATTAGGCATTTGTCTTAATGCTCTCCCTCCTCGTGTTCCCTATCCTCTGACAGGCGCTGGTGTATGATGTTCCCCTCCCTATGTCCATGTGTTTTCATTGTTCAAATCCCACTTATGAGTGAAATATGCAGTGTTTGGTTTTCTGTTCCTGTGTTGGTTTGCTGAGAATGATGGCTTCCATCTTCATCCATGTCCCTGCAAGAAACATGAACTCATTCTTTTTTATGGCTGAATAGTATTCCATGGTGTATATGTGCCACATTTTCTTTATCCAGTCTATCATTGATGGTCCTTTGAGTTGGTTCCAAGTCTTTCCTATTGCAGATAGTGCTGCAATTAACATATGTGTACATGTGTCTTTTTAGCACAGTGATTTATAATCCTTTGGATATATACCCAGTAATGGGATTGCTGGGTCAAATGGTATTTCTGGTTTTAGATCCTTGATTAATCACCACACTGTCTTCCACAATGGGTGAACTAATTTACACTCCACCCACAGTGTAAAAGCGTTCCTATTTCTCCACAGCCTCGCCAGCATCTGCTGTTTCCTGACTTTTTAATAATCACCATTCTAACTGGCGTGAGATGATATCTCATTGTGGTTTTGATTTGCATTTCTGTAATGAGCAGTGATGATGATCTTTTTTTCATGTTTGTCGGCTGTATAAATGCCTTCTTTTGAGAAGTGTCTGTTCATATCCTTCACCCACTTTTTGATGGGGCTGTTTTTTTCTTGCAAATTTAAGTTCCTTATAGATTCTGGACATTAGACCTTTGTCAGATGGGTAGCTTGCAAAAATTTTCTCCCATTCTGTAGGTTGCCTGTTCACGCTGATGATAGTTTCTTTTGCTGTGCAGAACCTCTTTAGTTCGATTAGATCCCATTTGTCAATTTTGGCTTTTGTTGCCATTGCTTTTGGTGTTTTAGTCATGAAGTCTTTGCCCATGCCTGTGTCCTGAATGGTATTGATCTTACTTGTTTTATTACTCTTTCTTAATGTATGCATAGCTCACATTTTTTCAGTATTTAATATTAAAAGTGTTTGGACCTTATGGAGAAGTTTGATGTTTTTGTGATCAGAAATGTTCCATAGGAACTTTTTATTTTTTCTTTCTTGTTTCCATACTTTTATCACCATATGCATAAACTCTTGTTTATATCAATCAGCCTGAAAAATTGGTTTTATTATATAGCATTTCACTTAGAAGCCTCAGTTTCAAAGACCCTATTGATGACATTACATGAGGACTTCATGTAGAGACACCAAAATATCTGCTGAAATGATATTAGTATTCAAAATATGAAGGCAAATAAGACTCTACTAAAAGTATTTTTGGGCCGGGCTCAGTGGCTTATGCCTGTATTCCCAGCACTTTGGGAGGCTGAGGCAGGTGGATCACAAGGTCAAGAGATCATGACCATCGTGGCCAACATGGTGAAACCCCGTCTTACTAAAAATACAAAAAAATTCGCTGGGCATGGTGGTACGCACCTGTAGTCCCAGCTACTCGGGAGGCTGAAGCAGGAGAATTGCTTGAACCCAGGAGACGGAGGTTGCAGTGAGCCTAGGTTGCACCACTGCACTCCAGCCTGGCACCTGGTGATGGAGTGAGACTCTGTCTCCAAAAAAAAAAAAGTGCAAATATGTGTACATGTATGATGTGTGTGTAATTCTTGTGCCAGAAAATATGTAGCATGAAGGGCCCTATGACCTTCAGCTCTACCCAACATTTTTAACTTTTCACTCTGACCTGGGAATTCCATCAGGCAGCTGTTCCTTGCAAACAGGTCCTTGAGTATAAGCCACCAAAGACCTTTCAGTCCAATAACTGCCTCCATCAAATTCCCTAAGGACATTACCATATTTCTTCCCAAAAGCCTTGCTGGTTTCAGCCTGTGGCTGGGATCATCATACCCAGTCATGGCCATTCTTGGAAGCTCCCTCTCTTGGCGACCTCTGCTAGCACAATACACATTCATGCCTGTTCCCTTGCTTGTCCACTCTCTGGTCTGCACTGCTCATGAGTACTCAAGGACTGACAGGATGGAGTCCAGCCTGCTCCTCTCCAGTAGTCAGCACTGGAGGGCTGCATCCTAGACTGCTCCAGGCAGCCAGCCGGTTATGACCTCTGCTTCATGCTGGATCTCACTTCCAGGGCAGGATCACAGTTTTAACCAAACTATGCTCCCTTCCTTGAAATGTGACTTAGTCCTCTCTGGAGCTCATCATCAATGTGATGTTCAGGTTATCCCTCAGTCATTTTTCCATTGACTAGTTAGTGTTTATCAACCCCCTCAGGAACCTTTAAGACACTTTCCCCCAATTGCTCCCCAGTGAAATTCTAATACTACAGAGATACTGCAGGTCTGTTTGTATGTAGTATGTGAGTCTGTGCTTTATGCACAGAGTAAAGTTTTCTCATCCCCAAGAACCAATTTTGTAAGGCGCCCATTGGGAATGCCTGGCTTAGACCACCCCTGCTTGCCGCACACCTGTGACACCAGTACCTCCTTGTCATTCTCCTCATCACCCTCTGCAGGCACTTCACCTTCTCTGTCCCCAAAGAGATGGATGCTATCCAGTGGGCACCCCTGGGCCAGTGGCATCAGTCAGTCACTGTTCTCAGCACTGGGGGTACAGGGGTGGACCAAACAGGTAATACTGGAGCAAGCACTTCCTCTCTCTGCCCTCTTCTAACCTCTGTCTCTACTAGCATCTTGTTCTCACAGTAAACAAGTATAGATTCTTTCCATCATACACACACACACACAGACACACACACACACACGTGTGTATACGTATATATATATATGTATGTATGTATATATGTATATGTGTGTGTGTGTGTGTGTGTGTGTGTACATATTCAGTGCTGTATTTCTTGCAGCTCTTTCTTCCTTCCTAGCTAGATTCTCCAGACCAAAGTCTCTCCGTGTCTTCACTTTCATTTCCCCTTCAACCAACTGCTATCTCTCGTCCACCAGCTTCCTGCCTGAAATGGCTTTTACCGAGGCCACCACCCCAGGCTTGCTTATCAGAAGTACAGAGAGCATTTCCCCATGTGATCTCTGGCAGGCATTTGATGTTGCTGACTGCAGGATCCACGTGAAAATGCTCATGTCCTTGGTGTCTCTGTCACCACATCCTCCCGGGTTCACCCACTTTGTGGTCCTTTCTCCTTGATCTCCTCTGTGAAACTCTCTTCCTGTAACTCCCCTTCGATGTTTGTGTTCCTCAGGGTCCGGTCCTGACTCTTCTCACATGCAGTACTTCCATGGTGACTGGTAACATCCATGTGGGGATGGGTCTCAAGTGTGTCTCAAACCGAGCTCTGTTTCTGAACTTCATGTCACCTGCCCAGCTGCTACCAGATTGTTCCAGTTAGATGCGTCATGGACACCTGCATCTTAACTCATCTCACACCTCTACCGGCTTCTCCTGCAGCTTGGTTTATTTCATTGCTCAGCTGTCCATGCTGTCAGTTTCTTCTTCTCCCTCATACTCACCATGTTGAGTTCCTCACCAAGCCTGCCAGCTCTGTCTCACTCCAGTGAATTCACTTCTCTTCACCTCCAGCCACCCCCTTGCTCATCCACCATCCTTTCCAACAGAACTCCAGAGACCTGCTTGCCAGCCCTCTGCCTCTTGCCAGCTCTCCACGATGGAGGCATAATCCACTTTCCACAGCATAAGTTTGCTGGAAACATGTTTGTGGCTCTCCCGGGGGCTCAAGATAGAGTCAGGCCATAGACCCCCAGATGTGGTTTGCAGAGTCACACATGCTGTGGCCACGTGTATGCTTCCAGCCTCATCTTTCACCATGTTGCCCCTCACACTCCATGCTGCACTTCTGCAGGTTGTAACCAGTGCCCTCACTGTCACCTCTGGGCGCGATTCACACTCTTCCCCACCCCTGGCACATGTTCTGCCTACCCCTGACCACACATTTAGCTGACTGACTCCTATATCTCTTCCAAGCCTCACTCGAGATGTCACTCCCTCCACGAAGCCTTCGTGGTTCCCAGAGTCTGAGTTAGAGGCTCCTCTTCCATGTCCGCCAGCTAGCCTTTATTCTTATTATGACACTTAATATGTAATGGTCTTTCTTATTTCTTCCTGGGCTGTTGTCATCTACCTCCAGGAATAAGCGCGGTGACTGGCATATAGTTGATGTTTAATAAAAAGTGAATAAATCGTCAGGCACGGTGGCTCATGCCTGTAATCCTAGCACTTTGGGAGACTGAGGCGGGTGAATCATCTGAGGTCAGGAGTTTGAGACCAGCCTGGCCAACATGGTGAAACCCCGTCACTACTAAAAATACAAAAATTAGCCAGGCGTAGTGGTGGCCACCTGTAATCCCAGCTACTCAGGAGACTGAGGCAGGAGAATCACCTGAACCTGGGAAGAAGAGGTTGTAGTGAGCCAAGAGCATGTCACTGCACTCCAGCCTAGGTGACAGAACAAGACTCTGTCTCAAAAAAATTAAAAAAAAATTTTTTTAATGAATAAATGGATGAAGAACAATGAATGATTTTGACATTTTGCCCAGCGTCTCCTCTTGCTCTTCACCCTGTTGTTTTTCTAGTCCTGAAGCAAAAGGTTCAAGGTACCATTCCTCTAAAACAACAGCTCTCCAAGGATTGCCAAGACTGTTATGCTGCCTGGAAGCATTAGAACACATTGTACAATTGGCAGAAATGCAAGAGAGAGGAAAATTCACCTGCTAACTCCCAGTGGCTAGAAACAGGCAAGAGTACAGCAGCGACTGCTGAAGTGCGTGTCGGAAAACTCAGACCTTTTGTGTCTGCCACTTGTATCCTGAGTGTCTTTCGTGAGACTGAGCCTTTCATTTTGATAGGTAATGAATTTTTACAAGTTGAAGAAATCAAGATAATACATTTGCAGGGATAATTTGGGTAATTACCATGTTGCTGCTGGTAGAATCAAGGGCTGGAAGTCAAAACTGTTTCCACTGCTAATATGCTCTGTGTAAAGCAGTTCATATCTATCTAAAGTGATCAACTCGAGACATACATTTTAAATTTGTATTATCATGAAAATCACATACAGTGTCCTCTGTTATTTTTTCAAATTAAGGGTTGTGAAATTATACTGATTTGCTGCAAATTACTATTGTACACACACAGATCTTAGAAAATAATTTCTAAGGTAGAAAATGATCATTTGAGGATGAAAGCAATGTAAGACTTGAAAAATTAGAACATCTATCTAGATAATAATCATATATTTTAAATAAGACATAATTACCTTCTTGTAGTCTTATAATAATTTAGTTCATTATAACCTAAAAAGCCTCAGAAATCTAATTTCTCCTTTGCCATTGCGTTTATCTGTTGTTTTATAAGTTCTGATAAGTTTGATGTGTGAATGTGCCATTCTTTGTTTTTATGCTCATTGGATTCAGTGGAATGTAAGTATTGGGAAAATGCAGGGGTTAGAATCAGACATTTCCAGAACTCTTAGAGCACACTCTCATATTTATTTACATGTTGTTTTCTTCTGATTTTGAAAGCAGCCCTTAATTTCAGAATAGGTAACCCACTGCTGGGGTTCTTTAGCCTCTCAAATTAACTGTTTTTTGAACATGAGGCATTATTTAATTTGCCCAGAACTCTATTCCTGGGCCCACTTGTACCTCAGAAACTCTAGAAAAGTGCTGTGCACAGCACCTCTGCATTCTAGAGACCCTCCCTCTGCCAGCATTACTTTCCGAAGCAGCTTCAGTTTCTGATGACAGCTCAGGGTAGGTGGACCTCTTCATGTGTCTCCAGATAGTAGGTTTGAAAGGAATTATCATATGCTAGCACTGGCCAATAGATTTTATTTATCATGCTAATAAGGTGACACCTATGTATGCAAATGTGTGTCTTTCTCTCTCCCCTGGATTTCTTAGAGAGCTAAAAAAGTTGTATCCTATGGGCAGTTCATTGTTTATTATTGCAGTTTTGTTAGTAAGTTTTTATTTTAGTGTCTTTTTTGTTGTGACTCCAAACAATTAGCGGTCTGTGTTTCTGTGGAAATAAAAATATTAAGGATTTTATATTCTCTTTTTTAACAATTTAACTTTTATTTTAGATTGGGGGTACATGGCACGTTTGTTACATGGGTATATTGCATGATGCTGAGGTTTGGGGTGCAAGTGATCCCCTCATCCAGTAGTGAGCCCAGACATATCAGATCAGTGGTTTTCAGCCCCTGCCATCTGGTAGTCCCCAGTGTCTGTCTTTCCCGTGATGTCTCTGTGTAGTCAGTGTCTAGCTCCTACTTATGTGTGAGAACACATGGTATTTTATTTTCCGTTCCTGCATTCATTCACTTAGGATAATGGCCTCTAGCTCCCATCCATGTTGCTGCAAAGGACAGAATTTCATTCTTTTGTATGGCTGCGTAGTATTCCACGTGTATATGTGCCAGGTTTTCTCTATCCAGTCCACTGTTGAAGAGCACCGAGGCTGATTCCATGTCTTTGGTACTGTGAATAGCACTGCAAAGAACATACAACTACTCAATTTTTAAGTGTCTTTCTATGAATAGTGATTACATTTCTGAGACCTAGTTAAAATCTTATGATCAGCATGCTTATTATCCACTTATATTAAGTACTTATAAATATCTTTTTAATAGTCTCAAATATAGAGTTATTTCTACATGTAAAGTACATATTATTTTTTAAAATCACCCTGGGATTCTATACTAATTACCTTAACATTACCAGAATACTCATATCTGCATACTTACTAATACTTTATGAATCATTGTAGCTTTCCCTTCTCTGGCAGTAACTTGTGACCTAACAGTATTTTTGGTCAGTTCTTTAAACATGTTTTTAAATTCAGTTTTGGGGTGGGTGGGTAATTGGGGAAGGATAGGCTTTTAAAAATAGTACCTTTAAAGTTAGCTAAAAATGTTTGTAAACGCTTATAAAAAAATGATCAACTTCCCAAAACCTACCTAGGCTGCCTCTCTGGAAACCCAATTACAGATAGAGAGCCTGGTGAGTCAAAGACTGGGCTTTCAATATGGAGCCATTTGCAAACTTTGTTACAGATAACTAGAGGGAAAGCGCTAAGGGAAGAAGAAAAGCCAGCCACAGTGCAGGGAAGAGGAGGATGCTGCCCAGAAAAAATGAGGTGCAACAGGTTCTGACCAGACAGTGAGACAAAAACCTCCTGTCTGGTCTACAAAATAAGCATGTATCATTCTGACTTTTTAACTTACGATTTCCTTGTTTTCCCACTGAAATCTGCCAGGAGCCCCGTCATGCACACCCCCACCCTGAACTCTGGAAGAAGGCAGGAAATGAAAACAGCTCTTTCAGAGGTTGGCTAGTTATCGTATGGATGAGGAGCATACTGTGATGGGAATAAAGCCCTGGGAGCAGCAACAGATTCCTAGCATGTTTCAAACCCTGTGGATGCAGGGAGGGGTCATGGCAGCGGAGTCATCTAGAAAGATTGTCAGCAGCCCTCGGATAGTGGAAATGATTAATCACTTCAGCACAAAAGAACACAAAGAGAGATTTGTTAAGAATAAGCAGGGGACAGAGTGCCAGCTCCAGGGGTGACGGGCTCATCTGTTTAATAATGTATTTTCAAAGTGTGTGCCACATCAAAAGCAAAGCATGTGCGACTGGAGGAAAATGAAATGAAAAGCAGTGGCTAAAATATTTGATGAATGTTGAAGAAATATTGAGAAAATGAGATCAGCAATACATTTGGTTTGGCAATTTTTTTTAATGTGTGCCTCTAACCCCCCCCACCCCACCGCCCAATCTCACCTCCACCTCCATTCCCATTGTCTTAGCATCACTGGGAAAACCCATCTTCCCACAAAAGATGTGTCCTGGACCTCTTATCCCCAGAGTGATAAAGGGCCAATGAAGTCAGTATTGCATGACCATCCTTTCTTTGAGGTATAGGGATATGAACCATCTTGTGACGTCATCCTGTCTTGCAGAGAGGATAATACACAGCAAGCAAGAGATGAGGTTTAAACTCAGGCCTCCCAGAGCCCAGCTTACGTTCCTAAAACTACAGAGTAATTTTTAAAAACATGAATATTTCCAAAATGTAAGATGGAATAAATTCTTGTGGAGACACAAGACTTGAGTTTATACCACCTCTTTCTCATAGCCTTGGGGAAACAAAAGGTTGTGCCCTGACTGCCTTTGTTTCTTCATTGGTAAGAAGCTGCAGATTGCTTGTGACGAGTTACACTGAGGCCCTCAAATGCCTGTAGTGTGACATGAGGAGCCGTAGTGAGCTTAGAAATACTCGTGTACCGCAAAACAACATTTTGGTCATCAGAACGTCATAGCACGAGGCATCGCCACCATGTTGATGCTGGTGTAGGCAAACCTACTGTGCTTCCAGTAGGATGAACGCCCAGGACATACAGATATGTACAGTACAGAACACTTGAGAATCACAGGAAGCAATTGTGTCACTGTTTTATGTATTGACTGTACCAAGCTGGTCCAACCCGTGGGCCGCATGCAGCCCAGAACGGTTTTGAATGCGGACCAACAAAAATCTGTAGGCTTTTTTGCAACATGAGATTTATGCACATACTTTTTTTTTTTTAAGCTCATCAGCTATTGTTAGTGTTAGTGTGTTTTATATGTGGCTAAAGACAATTTTTCTTCTTCCAATGTGCCCAGGGAAGCCAAAAGATTGGATACCCCTGGACGACTATACTATATTTTTTATCATTATTTTAGAGTATACTCCTTCTACTAGATATTAAAAAGTTACCTGTAAAACAGCCTCAGGCAGGTCCTTCCAGAGGGGTTCCAGAAGAAGGCATTGTTATCCTAGGAGATGACAGCTCCATGCATGTAATGTATGGAGGAAGCCAGGCGCAGTAGCTCTCGCCTGTAATCCCAGCACTTTGGAAGGCTGGGATGGGCAGATCACTTGACGTCAGGAGTTGAAGACCAGCCTAGCCAACATGACAAAACCCCATCTCTGCTAAAAGTACAAAAATTAGTCGGGCGTGGTGGTATGCACCTGTAAGCCCAGCTACTTGGGAGGCTGAAGCAGAAGAATCACTTGAACCCAGGAGGCGGAGGTTGCAGTGAACTAAGATTGCATCAATGGACTGTCTCAAAAAAAAAAAAAAAAAAAGAAATAGATGTGGAGGAGAAGACAGTGATATTGATTATTGATGATCCTGACCCTGTGTGGGCCTAGGCTATTGTGTGTGTTTGTGACTTAATTTTGCCAAAAAATGTTTAAAAAGTAAGAAAAATTTTTAAACAAGCTCTTGAAAACAGGAAAAAGTATACAGAATAGGATATAAAGAAACTTTATACAGTTGTACAATGTGTTTGTGTTTTAGGTGTTACTTCAAAAAGTTAAGAAACTTTAAAAGCTTATAAAGTAAAAAGCTTGCAGCAAGCGCAGGTTATTATTGAAGAAAGAAAAATATTTTTATAAATTTAGTGTAGCTTAAGTACATAGTGTTTATAAACTCTACGGTAGTGTAAGGTAATGACCTAGGCCTTCTCATTCACTCCCCACCCACTCACTGACTCTCCCAGAGTAACTTCCAGTCCTGCAAGCTCCATTCATGGAAAAGGCCTTATAGAGATGGACCATTTTCAACCTTTTATGCCATATTTTTACTGTTCCTTTTATATGTTTCAGTATGTTCAGATACACAACATATACTTACCTTTGTGTTACAGTTGCCTACCATATTGAGTACAGTAACATGCTGCACAGTTTTGTAGGCTGGGAGCAATAGGCCTCACCATGTGGGCTAAGCGTGTAGCAGGCTGTGCCACCCAGTTCTGTGTAAGTGCACTCTATGATGCTTGCACAATGACTAAATCACCTAATGACACATTTCTCAGAACGAATCCCTGTCGTCAAGCGATGCATGACTGTGCCTTTGATAGTTCCTTACAAATTGATCTTGAGTGTGTATTCATGTGTAACCTAGTTACTGAATAATACATCTTGAAATGTTGGTTTCTTTTTGTATCCGCTCGTGCTGTGCTGTCTTCCGTGGAGCTCTGTGATGACTGGTACCTCCTGGTGGAGGCCTCCTTCCCACATTACCCCCAGTAAGAGCAACAGCAGGCAAGGCTGCCCTCTTCCCCAGTAGTGGGTAGGTAAAGATGGAGAGTCAGGAGGAACAAGAGTTCCCGGGTGTCAGAAGCTCTGGCTCCCCTGACCGCTCAGTGTGGGTTTTCACCAGAGCTTGAGCCTTACATCTGCCATTCCTACATCCAACAACAGCTTTGGCGCTCACTGGCTGGGTGACGTTGACCCAATATAGATGTCAATATGGGGTATATTTTGCAAGGAAAAAAAGCTACTGTTCTCATATATTGTTTCCTATGCTTGTTATATCAATTGCTGGATAAATTTGTGAATACACACGTCTTAGTGAATCAACATATCTAATAAAATGTTTTCATTCATCAAATGTGGTTGTGGAGGTAAACCAATTTTGTAAATCTGAGATTGAAGGAAACTTTCTATTTTGGGACTAATGACTGTTAGCTGCTATCATTCTTGTTAAAATAATTGAATATTTCCAGATTCATTAGAGATGAGGTTTACTTAAAGAAATCTCAACCTATAAAATCCATTTGTAGAATATTTGTGAGCTTGTATTTAATACTAAGAAACAATTGCTTTGCTAAAGGATTCTTGGCTATAGGAAGGAATCCAGCATTAATAGCAAACTTCCCTGAAGAATCTAGATATTTACTTACTGTTTCTTTATACTTAGCATTAATTTGAAAGACAAAAGTGTTGGAAATAACTTTGGATTTAATTGAAAAGCAATAAAATATAAAGACACAGCTTCTTTGGAATAAAAATGAAATTCAGTGGGACGTCATAAATCATTCTACAAAAATATGCTTTTCATTCAACTGTTTTTAGGTGCATATGCCAGGTAAATTGGCTTGCAGACTTAATAAATGCATACTGCACCCCCTGGTGGAATATTCATTTGATAGGTAGTTGATAGTTTTTTATCTCTTTAAATACAATGTGCTTATTTAAATATCTTTGCCTTCTTAGTTGATTGTCAGTTTATGTTCATTTATGTCAACTTATACCTGTTAAGTTGCATTTATAAGTATGTATATGGCTATACTAAGTATGCCCAATGATGAATTAGATTACTCAGGCAAAGTAATTTTTATAATACGTGTTCTGGTATACTATGTTTCTAAAGATTTATTTTTGAGAATTCAAAAAGAATTTAAAATCGTGTAAATCATGGATAACTCCTAACTTATAGCAGTATTTTCACATGTAAATAAACTTGATAGATTGCTTGAACCAGCTATCTCATTTATTGGCAAATGACTAAACCCTCCTACTTAAATATAAGTGCTGTCTACGTAAAGACTTATCCAACTAGGGACAACAATGTGAAACTCAGAAATTTACTTGGACTTGAAAGGACCATGAATTAAAATAGTAGGAGTTTCCAAAGATATAGGCTCAGAAAATCCCCAAACTTTACATAGACCTTTAAACAAAGACACAGGAGGGGAAATTAACATTCCTTTACCATGGATGAAGGATTATCTGTTTCTTTTCAATATTGTATTTTTCATTGATGTACAGTTTTAATTTCGATTAGAATGAGATTCCATACATTTTTGTCAGGAAATGATTTTGTAACACCTACCCAATAGTCTCAATAAGTGCTTTAATGATTAGAGGATATCTTATCTGAAATGCTTGGGACCATAAGTGTTTCAGATTTTGGATCTTGGAATATTTGCATTATACCAGTTGAGCATCCCAAATCTGAAATCCTAAATGCTACAATAAGCATTTCCTTTGAGCATCACACTGGTGCTCAAAAAGTTTTAGATTTTGGAGTATTTCAGATTTTGGATTTTGAAATTTGGAATTTGGGATGCTCAACCTGTATTGGATATATTACTTGTTAAATTATATTCAGTCCCTTGAGTTATTACTATAAAAAGCCAGTTATTTCCAGAGTCCAGAGATGGAATTCTCCATATGTCTTCATAAACAAGCAAAGGCATCTAAAATTACAAACTTTGTTTTTAACTTCTGATAAGAAGTCACTTTTGAATGAATTTAGAAGTTTATAATGACTTGAAAATGAAGGACTGAGCATGTATATTCAATGCAGTAAATATGGTAAGTTTTCTAACTCGTTTTCTTCTCTGACCATGGAAGCTGCAACATGAGCTTGACCCAGGCTAGTTGTGTAGCTCAGAGATTAAAGATTGAGTACATCTCAGTAAAGTGCTAATAAAACAGCAACAGGCTGGGCACCATGGCATGCACCTGTAGTCCCAGCTGCTCGGGAGGCTTAGGTGGAAAGATTGCTTTGACCCAGGAATTCAAAGCCAGACTGAGCAACATAGTAAGACTTCATCTCTAAAAACAAAACAACAAAACCCCAAAAACTCAACAATATTTGAACTCAGAGCTACAGGTAGAAAGGTGAAAGGAGCACTAATCCCCCTCTTACAACAGGAACAAAGCCAGAAAAACAGAAAACTCCTTTGAGAGATCTGAAATAGCAGGGCAAACAACAAACTGAAATATGAAGAGACACAGGTGCATAAAGAAGAAGCACGACCTGAACATTCGCTTACATGGGATACCACACAAGACTGTATGAGCCAGTAAGATCTGGCTAGAAACTTTTAGCAAATTGCTAAAGGCTGAACATGAATTCACAGGAGAGGGCAGCAGACCTGGGGAGGTTGTACTTTCTTGTAGGCTTCTCCTCTGCCAGGTGCTCCAAGGGAAGGCCTGGGAGAGCCTGGAGAAGCCTTTCCTGTGGTCTTGAACAGCAGCCACTGGAAGGAAGTTGAACAGCAACCACTGCAGAACCTCTAGCTGGACCCGTGTCTTCCATCTGTCCTACCAGTTAGAACATTAATCTGCAGGAAGGACACAGAACTGCAGCCTGAGGGCACTGGTGGATCCCGCAGAGAAGGGGAAAAAGAATGGCAACCATCAGCAATACTCAACTCAGAATTACATCCCCTGTCGTTCCTAAGAAACAGAAGCCCTAATCTACAGGAGAAAGGGCAACCAAAATGTATCCTGAGGTTCTTGGTAGAAATTCACTGTACCCGGAGGAGGAGAAAAGAACACAAAAACTTCCCCCCACAGGGAAGGGGCAGGAATGTGTGCTACCTAACATTACGATATATCTGGAGAAAGGTCAGGGACACTCATGAAGGACATACCACCAAAACTGTTGTTTAGCGTGCCTACCTGAGGCTGAGGCTTAATCAGAACATCAGACACCATCTCCTCTCCACACTAACAAGCTTAAAGAAGAATCACAGTGGAATATACCTTGGAGAACCACGCAAAGGGAGACCCAAAGCCAAGGAGGAAGACTCATAGCCAAGCAGAGAGCAAACTTCACACCCAGCCTGAGTCCTGACCACATTAACAGAAACCTCCACACTGAACTAACAAAGGAGGAAGGCATCCTCATCTCCAAGCAGGGAATGTACTTACCTCAGAATCCACTGTCCTAGATGACATATTTGGCTTTCAACAAAAAAATTGCAAGACTTAACAACACCACAAGAAAAAAAAGTCTGAAGGGATAAAGCAGTCATCAGAAGCAGAATTAGATTTGACACAGATGTTAGAACTCTCAGGCGAAGAATTTAAATGGCTACAATCAATATGTTAATGGATCTTACAGAGAAGGTAAACAGCATGCAAGCTTATATATAGGTCACGTCACTAGGGAGATGGAAACTACAAGAGAGAACCAAATGAAAAAACTTAAAAATGGAAAACAGAGATAAAGAATGCATTTAATGAATTCATCAATAGACTGGACACTGTTGAATCAGTGAGCATGTAGATAAGTCAACCAAAGTTACCCAAACTGAAATGCAATGAGATTTAAAAAAAAAAAAAAAAAACAGTGTCCAAGACCTATTGGATAATATCATATGGTTTAACATTCACATAATTAGAATCACAGAGGGAAAAAAGAGACGGCAGGGCAGAAATAAGGGCCAAGAATTTTCCAAAATTAGTGACAGACACCAAACTACATACCCTAGAAGCTCAAATTCAAGAGGATACCTTGAAGGTAAATACACACACAAACACACGCACACACACACACACACACACACACACACAGAAAGAGAGAGAGAGAGAGAGAGAGAGCATGTGAGAAGGGGTATATTGTATTGAAACTGCTGAAAACCAAAGACAGAAAATCTTGAAGTTAACCAAAGAAAATGACGCGTTACCCACATGAGAACCAGGATAAGAAGTGCAGCAGAATTCTTGTCAGAAACTAACAAGAAAACAGTGGAGTAACATCGTTAATGTGCTGAAAGAAAAAAAAAGAAAAATCTCAAGGCAGAATTCTATGCACAGCAAAGACTCAGATGTTAAAGAGAAATACTTTCTCAAACAAAAACTAAGGGAATTAATTGCTAGTGCACTTGCTCTACAAGAAATGTTGGAGGCAATTTTTTAGGCAGAAGAAGTATGATATAGTCAGAAACTCAGATACACAAAGAAAATAAGAGCAGCAGCAGGGAGTAAGGACTTGTGCTGAATTCTTCTATTTGCTCATTAAAATGCAGTCATTGTGTATTGTTTAATGAGTGTGGCATTTCAGTTTGGGAAGATGGAAAAGGTCTACAGATGGATGGTGGTGCCGATTACACAACAATGTGAACATACTTAAACTGAACTGTACACCTAGAAATGGTTACAGTGGTCAAGTTTATGTTATATGTATTTTGCTATAAAAAATGCAACTGATACATCCAAGGAATAAGACTGAACAATTCATGACCATAAAGCAACTCAGTTTTTCTTTTCATTGGCTCTCCAGACCTTTTTTTGTGGGCTACTTCCTCCCTGGATGAAATCTTAGGTATCTTCCATGATGTTTCTAGACATTGTTATATAATAAAAAAGTTCTCCAGTCACTCTTAGTGACAAAAATGTGTCCTTTTAATACAAAAATTAGCTGGGTGGGTTGGTCCATGCCTGTAATCACAGCTAAGGCATGAGAATTGCTTGAACCCAGGAGGCAGAGGTTGCAGTGAGCCGAGATAATGCTACTGCACTCCAGCCTGGGTGACAGAGTGAGATTCCATCTCAAAAAAAAAAAAAAAAAAAGAAAGAAACCAAAAACGTGTATAGTTAAAATGCCAAATCCTATGGCATAGTCAAAACTCTAAACTTGAAGTTCTTCCTTCCTCTTCCTTGAGCATCCTTCAGGCTGTAATCCTGAGAAGGATGGAAGGACATGGTTGCCCCTTCTCCTTCTCTCTTCCACTGCCTTGCATTTTTCCTCCTCTTTTTATGTTTTAGCTGAGGTCCTGGCTCCTTTGGGAGCTGTAGCTAGCATGATAGAAGAGTGGCAAGGGACTGGGAAATCTTACTTGGCTATTCTTGTGAGCTGCATCGGAGACTGGGGGTTCTTTCTCTTATGGGATGCTTTCGTGGTTCCAGAAAGATTTTCTACATGTAAATGTCGAGCTGTAGCTGCTTTGAGGAAGCTAGTGCTTCCCTTTCAGTATTCCACAGGACCCACTCCTCCTTCCCTACGACTGCTCCAACTCAGCATCTGCATGCAGGGGTATACTTTGTCTCTCTGTAGGTGGAAGTCAGTTCATATCTAGTATACCCTTCTGTGCTACATGTCAGGCCATTCAGTCGACTCTCCCCTGTGGGCTTTTTCAGGCTTAAGTTAGGTCTCCCCAATCCCCCAGAACAAATATAATGTCCTTTGAGGGTGGTGGTGGAGGTTTGTGTGTTTAGAAGCTCTTTTACTTAGGTCAGAGGGGAGGAAGAAATATCTGTCATCCCCTTGCCACGTCATAGAGGGGAGGAGAAATGCCACGATGTGCAGCAGTGTTCCCCAACAACGTTTCTTTCTTGGCCTCTTCTGCTTCAACCCTTGTAGACCCTCAGGTGGGTATTGAGCTGAAGGTCATAGCCCTCTTCTCAGACCCCTCCATTGCAAGGTTGGCCCTGCCTAGATACACCCCTTCTTTGAGTATTTGGCATCTACTGTTTGTTCTTAGTCAGAAAACACAGACAGAATGAGTTTCATTAGAACAGCTTGCCCAGTGGCACTCAACTTAGTAGGGTCAGCAGACACGTGTTTAGCTGGAAGGTGCGCCTTATAAAAGATGAACTGTTTTGTTCTGTGTGACTGTGATCTTTGTTACTGTAGTGGCTACCATTTAGGTTAGAAATAAAGCAGAGTTGTTGAGGAAGCCTGGGGAGATTCTTCCCAAAATTCCCTCTGTGTGAAGCTGACATTTTAGATACTGAAAAAGCTCTAACCAGGTAGAAATAGGTGTGTTTGTTCTCCTTATTCTCAGCCTTCTTGATTCTTTTTCGTATTTTTTATTTGCCTTTTTTAAATAATGAATTTGGTCTCAGACAAGGTGTACAGACCTCACGGAAATAATGAGCCAACATGAGCATGAGGCTTGTAGTTCACGGGCCTTGTTACATACTGCAGGTCAGGTTTCATTACTTCAGTAGGATCAGCCTGAGGACAAAGTAAAACCTTACGATGACCTAGTCCTCTTTTAATTTAGTAAATGTTTCTTATCCTAGGCTTCCCAGTACCACTATTTAAAGAGCTGTTTTGGAAACATCGTGTTAGCTTTTGAATAAAACCGGTATAAAAATCTGTTACACCAATGACATTTTCATTTAGAATGAGAACATGGCAGCGTGATTGAGCTGTACTATGAACTGGTGCTGTCTTAGCTTTAGAGAAGCCTCGTGTGAGCAACTCCACAGCCTCCCCTACTCAACGCCCTCCAACCTCTGCCTACGACCCTGTCATGTGCACCTACTGATGTCCTTGAAAAAGTTGTTTAAAGCATGTTATCACACAGCATGAAAATGTTTAAGAAGGGAAGCACAGACTTGTAAAACTATGTCGGTGTTTCCTGATTATCTTTTTTTTGGAGGTCAAGCCCTTCATTTTGACACTTAATGAATAAAATGCCTGCACTGCAAGAAATAGGATAATGAATTATAAAAAGGCATAATCAGCAATGACTAAGTAATTAAGAGAATTGAAATGCAGAGTCATCTGGGAGTGCATTAATAATAACATGATTTGTTCCATATGCTAAAGAATTCTGTTTTTAGAAAATCAGTCATCACACATGCTTCATGGCAAAAAGAAAAAAAAATTAATGTTGACTAATAGGAACTGTAATTAGATGTTCTGCTTTTAAACAGCTGAATAAAAGATGAAATCATATAGAAAGTATATTTAGATACAAGTCAGAAAGTAAACCGATTATTATTCATAGTGCTGTTAATAGAACTGCAATTTATGCATCTAGTGGGAATTGTGTTAGGCAATTAAGAAAGGGGTTACACTCGACTTCCCTTTATGCATTTACATTTATGTATTTTCCTCTATGGTACTGATGACTATCTTTTTTCTTATCTATCATAAGTGGAACTGTCAGAGTCACGGATGATGCCACGTACAGTGAGAATTTGGGGATTCTGGGGAAAATCTTATCTCCAGAGACTGCTGCATCAGGTACCACGCAGCACATGTGTCCTCTGTGCCTTTGTGGGGCTAATTTACCAGCAGGTCATCATGACTTTTCAGCCTCTGCTAGTGTTTCACCTTCAGAGGTTTCTTCAGAGGGTATTGGAAGGAAGGCAGTAATCTTACTTCAGAAGTAGTATCTTATCCACTGTTCGTGGCTTCTAGAATCTATTTCTGGAAAGGAAAGGAAAAAAATGGAGAGAGAGACAAGATAGGGCCTGATTTGCTGGCTGGCAGGCTGTGGATGTCTGAACCTGGTCATCGGGACTGGCCACCTTACACTAATCATCAGGGCATCTCTTTGCATTGGGTGCAGGAATCATTGCCCACCCCCTTAGGTAAGGCATCAGGACAAACTGTGAGATTGAGGTTAGAATGAGCACATTTCTGCCTTGGATTCTCTATTGAAACAATGCAGCTTTATGGAGACTAAAATAATGCTCATTGGCTAACATGACTGAAATACTTTAATGAAAGTCCCCAACTTCTCTCTTGCGTGTTCAGGTACATAGTTACCACTGTTCACACAAGGCCAAGGCCATTCTACAGCTGCATTCCTTTAATCATACAACGAAAATGCAGACGTAAAGCATGCGATTTATTTCAACTGTATGCGTGAAGTGCCCACGTTGCCGTGTTGCCCCACGTCCAGATGGTGACTCTGCCTATGGAAAGTTCTTTCTGTCTTCTTGTTCCTTGTGTGTTGCTTTGCAAGCATGGATCAGGGATAAGACTTAATTAATGAAAGGAGAACCTGGTGCCTCATCTCTGCAAGAGGCATACTTTATGTGCTTTATTAAGTTTCTGAACAACCTCACATCTGTTTTTCTTTCATGAAATAGGAGCAGGATCTCTTCTTTTGGCAGCATATGTCAATATGACACATCCTGTAAAGAAGGGTCTGTGCAGTGTGGAGAGGACAAAGAACACTGGACCAGAAATCCACATGCCTCGGTTGAATATGCTGTTTTGTGACCTTAAAGAAAAAAACAAAACCTCTGTGCCTCAGTTTACTCATCTATAAATCAGAGATAATAATAGTTTCCTTACTTGTCTTGCAAAGTAGGTGTGAGGTTCTGACAAAAAGGATGAATACCAAAGTACTTTGCAAACTGCAGGGTTGGTTTTGATTGTTAATATTTTACATACTTATCACCTTCCTGAGAACATAAAGTTCTGAAGGCAATAGATGATCTTACATAAGGTCCTCAGTTGTACCCATAGAATCAATGACCTATCATTGTTCTCAATAGATAAATAATTATAGCCAGACACATACCGTGGTAGGCAGAAAAGCGCATCCCTCCCATGTCCTACACCCAGAACATGTGAGTATGTTAGGTAACATGGCAAGAGGGAATTAAAGTGGCTACTCATCTCACCTTGAGTTGGGGAGATTAACTTGAATTATCTCAATGGGTACAATGTAATCATAAAGGCCCTTAGACATACGGGAAGAAGACAGAGGAAAGCGAATTCCAGAGATGAGATTATCAGAAAGATTTGTTCAGTGTTGCTGTCTTTGAAGATGGAAAAAGGGGCTACAAACCAAAGAATGTGATGGCCTTCAGAAACTGCAAGGATCAGGAACAAAGTTTCCCCAAGAGCCTCCAAAACAATGTGGTCTTGCCAGCACCTTCATTTTCATTCATTTTAAACTTCTTAGCTGCTGAACTCTAAGATCATACCTGTGTTGGTTTAAGCCACTAAGTTTAAGATGATTTGTTAAGTGGAGACGGAAAACCAACATACATGCATGCGCGCGCGCACACACACTTGAACTAAAGTGGGTAAACAAGATTTTTCAGATACTACTTTGAAAGGCCCTAAAGCCAAGACTAATGTGTGACCACATTACCTGGAGGATTTAAGAACTTAATGCTTCTGTGGGTGCCTCATTTGCCCAGGTATTGGTACTAATCCTCTGCTTTGCTGTAGCTTCATTTCCTGGCTTAAGTACGCAATAGGTTTATTGCTCTGTGCCCTATGGGCATTCCATAGATACTTGTTGACTGCCTGACATGGTAAGTGTTCTAATTATCTCCTAGATGGGGGAACAGGTGTGGTGAGGTTAGAGCGGCCAGGTAAGACAAGGGACTTCTCTGGGCCGCATAGCAACCGGGAGGATCCTGAGCTGACATCAAGTTGTCTTTGCCTGTAATTGTCTACCTTTCCACTAACCACAGCATTCCACTTCACAGTATCTGTCTTTTTGCTCATTTCAGTTAGGCTGTGAGGTACCAGTATTGATTCAAGCCCCAGAGGATCCTGAGTAAAAATCACTAGTCAGTCAGCATATCAGGAAGACCTTGAAATTCCTGAGTGCATGATGTTGATTTTGTACATATTTACCGAGTACTTATTATAGTCCAACGCACGTGTTGAAGATAGCAATGTGAATAAGACAGATTCCTTTCCCCAAAGATTCCATAAAACAAAGTGACCTTTGCCCTATCTGCAAGTTGTCCATCAGTATTTACTGGAGGTCTCCTGAATAAAATGCTCTATTCAGCAGAAAACAGTTTTTAAAATTATTTCTTGTAAAAATGTAATACCTGGCCCTCTACCAAAGGAGTTAGTGAACAATGAGTAAGAAGCTAGCAAAAAACCATGGAAGCGTACAAGTTAACAAAGGTGTACATAAATACAGTGCAGTGTGATGTGGGACTCATCAGGAAAGTGGTTTCTTGTTTTTTTATTTGTTTTATGGCTGCTTTGGAGGAAACAGGTTTTCTCCTTACTTGTGCTCCGTGGACACTAAATGGCAGCAATCCCAGAATATCCCCCACAGCTGGAAATTAGCAGCAGTCAATGGAGGTAAAGGTGTGTGGTGGCTCTGAAGACAGACAGGCTGGGTGTTGGATTCCAGCTTTCCAACTCACTAGCTGAGAGATACTGGGTAATCACCTAATCCCATTGAGTCTATTTTCTGCTTCTATTGAATGGACTTTCATAGAAGGATGAAATGAGCTAATGTATGTATGGCACCCAGCAGGGCACAAACCTGTGCCCCTTCACCCCTGCCAGAGGGGCAGGCTGCAGTAGGAGCACCGGCTCCCCGCATTGAGGGCTTGCCCCATGGCCACTGAGAGCTGGGCGCCTCTGTTAGCCGCTCCTTGTTCTTCTCTTCTTCTCAGCTAAAGCTCTCTGCTGTCACTTTCCTTTTTCTATTGAACCTTCAGTCCCATGTCCAAGGATATGTCTTAGAACCTCAAAGGCTTTCTGCCTTCCAGAAACTTCTTTCATATTCTAAAGAAAAATTTTTAAAGTCAAGAAACACTAATACTGCACTTCGACTTCATTCTCTGCTTTCCCTTTAAAAGACTTAGTCCACCTTCCTCTCTTCTCTCACCTTTCATGTGTGAATTCCAGTGCTTTGATTCATATCCATTGCTACCTGTTAAATTCTCCTGCCCAGGAAATGAACTCCTGTGCTTAAAAGGAAACAAAAACTCCTCCCTTTTCTGTATCCACTGCCTCACTGGGTAGTCATTAAGTAAATTCAGTGTTTTAATGCACTAACAAAAACACATGATTGTTTAACAGTGTATTATGGAAAATGGTAACGTTAATAGTCTCTGTGGAGTTCTAGTTGGGGGAAAGTACATTATAGCATTGCCAAGGCAGGGGGCTGCTTCTCTATGTGAAAATAAGTTACTGACATTGTATATCATTTTTATATCTTGTTGCCAGGCAACATATAAGGATGCAGTTATTGCAATTGTGTGTACCTTTTTGTTTTTTTTCTTTTGTTTTTAAAAAAGCCGCTTCTTAATTCTGTAAAATTAGCCTTGTTATTGATTCTGCAGTCTTTCCTGAGTATATTGATTGAGGTTCATCCATTAGCTCAGAGGAGGGGGAGGGGCAGGTTTGTGTTTGTAACTAGAACACATGCATTAGTTGTAATCACTAGTTTTCTTGTTCATCACTCTGTGTTTTCATACAGAGGTAGATAGAATTCTGGTACCTGAGATGTGATATCCAAAGAACTACAGTAAGAACCACAGAGAATGCTGGCGAATCTAGTGAATAATGACACTTATTTTCTTTTTTCTTTTTTTTTTTTTGAGACGGAGTCTTGCTCTGTCGCCAGGCTGGAGTATAGTGGCGCAATCTCAGCTCACTGCAACCACCGCCTCCTGGGTTCTTGCGATTCTTCCGCCTCAGCCTTCCGAGTAGCTGGGACCACAGGCACGTGCCACCACGCCCCTTGTATTTTTAGTAAAGATGGGGTTTCACCATGTTGGCCAGGATGGTCTCAATCTCTTGACCTCCTGATCCACCCGCCTTGGTCTCCCAAGGTGCTGGGATTACAGGCATGAGCCACCACACCCGGCCACTTATTTTCTAGAGTAACCTTATTGTCATTTTGTCCTGGGATCCCAGAATATTTGTTTGTATTCCTTTTCCTAAAGTATGACTTCCTTGATTCTGCCTTGTTCTTGTTTTATGACATTGTGTTACATCAGCCTCCACATATTCACAGTCACTTAAGAAACCCAGAGCGTAGTGGTTAGAAAAGGTGGAAAGAGTGAGGAAATGGGAATTTTAAATTCTAATCAAATCTGTTGTCACTGTAACCCACTCTTCTAAGGTTCCTAGGGCCTCCTACTAAGACGTAGCTACTTTTGGTTGCCTCCTCTTCACCCCATTGGCAAGGGTGGGATTCCCGCCCGATGGTAATGGGGATCGCTGAACACACGACCCCTGACAAGGAACAGATGAAATTGATAGCTGCCTATTAATTACATATACTCACAGCCTGGAAAGGGGCTCAGGGGCACACAGGGGTTGTGTTCAGGAACGGAGTGAGCCAATGGGGACTGCCAGAGGCTGGCTTTGTAGTAACAAGAGGGTAGGTTGACCCCCGCTTCTCACAATAGGATGTAATTGGCTTGTTTGAATAATTCACCAGGCTGACAGGGAGCTAAACTTGCCACCCAGTAATCTGCATCTGGTCCCCTTGCTGAAGAGGGTATTTGGCTACAAGACCTTATCCATGGGGACATTGTGGGGAGAACTTGTGGTTAGGCCATTTGAGGCCTTCCTTGTTTTGCCAGATGTTAAGGCAGTACGTAATATTGACTCTTAATTTCAGGACTAAGATCACAGCATCAGGTGACTAGATTGGTTCTTTTGACCTCAGAGTGAAAAACCAAGACCCACGGAGTAGAATTTGTGGACTGAAACTCAGTATCAAGAAGAACTTTCTATCAGCTAAGGTATCAGAAAGCTGAATGGTCAATTAGGTGATATGACAGTTTTCCATCCCAGGAAGAACAGAAACTGAGTGTGTTGGTAGGAATTCACACATAAGGTATGTGGTGAGTCAGAGTACTTCCCAAACTCCAGATTCTGTCATCTTACCAGACTTCAGGAGCCAACAGACCATGCAGCAACCCACCCACCACTCCATTTTCTCTGCCTTGTCCTGTGCACCATCTTCTTCCACCCAGGACCATTTCCTCATTTATGAGGTGACAACCAGCTAACCTGATGAGCCAAATGTGCATTAATGGGTGACAGGTTATTCATGAACCTGTGAGCAGCAACTTCCTCTCAGTACCTGTTGATGAATGCAAGGGATAGCCCTGGTGGTGCCAGTAATGCCACACAAGCAACACAGGGACTGTGGGGGGTTAGGCTAAGACGGATGCCATGCTTCCCAATTCTGCAAAAGACTCAGATGAGCTTTGAACTCGTAAACTTCTGAGGTCATGATCAACTCTGTGATAAACCAGGAAGTTTCCGTGTAATATGTCACATTCCAGTAATATGTCTCTTTCTTCAGAGATGATGAAAATCTGTTGGAACAAAACCAAAACACACAAATGTATTTTACTACGAATTCTCAGTGGCATTCATGTAAGGATTCAGCATTCAACATGGTGTGCTTTCTGTTTGCCATCTGCTGTGCTGGGCTCCGGTCATCTTCCCAACAAAGATTCATTGGTGGCATGGGTGGAGACAGACATATGAAGAGGGGATGGGACTCCTGAGACTAGTGGGTCTGCTAGTCCAGGTTCTGGGGAATCAGGTTGTTCTAAGTTACTTGCTCTATCATATCAAGTTCAGCAGGGATTCCCCACATCAAGTCCGGAGTGGTTACCCAGAGGAAACAAATAGGGAGCCAGATCCCTGGTGCACCACATTGAATTTGCTCAGGTGTCCCCATCCTCCTCGATGCTCCAGGGGTCCTGGCACACACTCCCATCACAGAGCTGAGCATTTGCAATGTTAGGCTTGTTTATGCGTCTGGCCTGTTCCTGGAACATGAACTCCATGACAGTAGGGGCTATTTCCCGCTCTGTGTTGCATATCCCATGCCCCACATGCTGCTTCACATATAGTAGACAGAAGCTCAATTAATGTTGATGGGAGTAATTAATTAATGAATTGAACATTAACCTACTGCACATGAATTCACAAGATGATTAGTGGTAGAGCAGTCTGCTGAAATTGGGCTACCCTAGAAACCAGGTTGATTGGATCAGACAAATGCAGACCTTATTTATCATGGCTGATGCAATGCATAATATGAGGGTTCAGCCTGTGGTGTACTATAACTGTTCTGCTCTTTTTTTTCTACCAACCCGGTGGGACACATTCTTTTATTCTGTATGTTTCTTATTTTATCCAAGAATAAATTTTCATTTGAGAATGATCTTTATGAACATTTCCAGATTAAACTTGAGTTTTAAAAGATGAGCTGGGTACATGTGCTATGATGAAACAAACACATTCTGTTCCATGAAAAGAGCAGGCAAATATTCCTTCATCATGTGTGTGTGTTTGTGTCTGTACGTGTGTGGGTGTGTATAAGTGTGTAAGTAAGACTCCTGCAGGCATTCAGTGCAGGTGAGAAAAATGTTTCCTGCTCTAAGCATTTGGCTTTCTGGAACTCACATTCAGAAGAAGAAACAGACATGTACATAATTATGAGGCAATAGGATAAGTGTTATGTTATTAATGATTAAGTACGTACAAAGTGTTACAGGCAGGTCTGAAGAAGAGTAGGGATTTTCCTGCACAGAGTGTAATCAGCTGTGGTGTTGATTGTGGCCAGAAAAATCAATAATTGATTGCTGGTTTACATGATGAGGATTATTGCCTCAGGCACCAAATTATAATGATTTATTATTAGATTTTTTTAAGTTTCGAAGCCATTACTGTCCATATTCTCTTTTGTGTTTTATTTATTGGCGCATGTATCTGTCTGCACAACATAACACCAGAGCACATTGTCATTTTATCCCCAGCATCAAGCACAGCTGAATTATTATCATAATACCATTGATGTAACACACTTCTCACTTTTCAAAAACGTTTCTTCTTTAGGTTAAACTTACATGACTATAGATGGATGTTTCTTATTATCAAGCAAATATGTAGTCAACATTTATTTTTTTAAGTAACATTATGCCTTTGAAACCAAGCATGGACTTTTCTGGAGCTGAATCAGATACACCATTTCCTGGATTTGCCAAAACACAAGCTGGGTGATGACTTTTATACTAGTCATCACTGCTCATTATTTTCATTCAATTACGTTAAGAAAACTTTTAAAAATGCATATATTTTATTTTGATAGCTTTTGGGGTACAAGTAGTTTTTGGTTACATGGGTGAATTGCGTAGTTACGGTGTCTGAGATTTTAGTGCACTTGTCATCCATGTTGTGTACATTGTACCCAATGTATTGTTTTTTAGCCATCACCCCCATTTCATTATTCCCCCCTCCGACTCTCCAAAGTCCTTTATACCACTCTATATACCTTTGTGTATCCATAGGTTACCTCCACTTATAAATGAGAATATAGGGTACTTGGTTTTCCATTCCTGAACTACTTCACTTAGAATAATGGCCCCCAGCTCCACCCAAGTTGCTGCAAATGACATTATTTCATTTTTTTCATGGTTCTGTAGTATCCCATAGTGTGTATATATATATATA
>NW_022437029.1:3185912-3255742 GCF_009761245.1 Sapajus apella | reverse complement strand
TATATATATATATATATATGGCACATTTTCTTTATCCATTCATCAGTTGATAAGCACTTGAATCATTGCATATATTTGCAATTGTGAATTGTGCTGTGATAAACATGTATGCAGATGTCTTTTTAACATAATGACTTATTTTTGTTTGGGTAGGTACCCAGTAGTGGGATTGCTACATTGAACAGTAGATCTACTTTTAGTTCTTTTTGTTTTGTTTTTTGTAATTTTTTAATTGCATTTTAGGTTTTGGACTACATATAAAAAACATGCAGGATTGTTGCATAGGTACACACATGGCGGTGTGATTTGCTGCTTTCCTCCCCTTCACCTGTATCTGGTATTTCTCACCATGCTATCTCTCCCCAACTCCCCATCCCCCGCTGTACCTCCCCTATTTCCCCCCAACAGACCCCAGTGTGTGGTGCTCCCCTCCCTGTGTCCATGTGTTCTCATTATTCAGCACACACCTATGAGTGAGAACATGCGGTGCTTGATTTTCTGTTTTTGTGTCAGTGCTGAGATTGATGGTTTCCAGGATCATCCATGTCCCTACAAAGGACACAAGCTCACCGTTTTGATGGCTGCGTAATATTCCATGGTGTATGTGTGCCACATTTTCCCTGTCCAGTCTATCATCAGTGGGCATTTGGGTTGGTTCCACGTCTTTCCTATTGTAAACTATGCTGCAATGAACATTCATGTACATGTGTCCTTATAGTAGAACGATTTATAATCCTTTGTATATATACCCAGTAATGGGATTGCTGGGTGAAATGGAATTTCTATTTCTAGGTCCTTGAGGAATCACCACACTGTCTTCCACAATGGTTGAACTAATTTGCACTCCCGCCAACAGTGTAAAAGTGTTCCTATTTCTCCACATCCTCTCCAGCATCTGTTGTCTCCAGATTTTTTAATGATGGCCATTCTAACTGGCGTGAGATGGAATCTCAATATAGTTTTGATTTGCATTTCTCTAATGACCAGTGATGATGAGCATTTTTTCATGTTTGTTGGCCTCATTGTATGTCTTCTTTTGTAAAGTGTCTGTTCATATCCTTTGCGCACTTTTGAATGGGCTTGTTTGTTTTTTCCTTGTAAATCTGTTTTAGTTCTTTGTAAATTCTGGATATTAGCCCTTTGTCAGATGGGTAGACTGTAAAAGTTTTTTCCCATCTCTTGGTTGCCGATTCACTCTAATGACTGTTTATTTTGCCATGCAGAAGCTGTGGAGTTTGATTAGGTCCCATTTGTCTATTTTGGCTTTTGTTGCCAATGCTTTTGGTGTTTTGGTCTTGAAGTCCTTGCCTACACCTATGTCCTGAATGGTTTTGCCTAGATTTTCTTCTAGGGTTTTTATGGTATTAGGTCTTATGTTTAAATCTTTAATCCATCTGGAGTTACTTTTAGTGTAAGGTGTCAGGAAGGGGTCCAGTTTCTGCTTTCTGCATATGACTAGCCAGTTTTCCCAACTCCATTTATTAAACAGGGAATCCTTTCCCCATTGCCTGTTTTTGTCAGGTTTGTCAAAGATGGGATGGTTGTAGATATGTTGTGTTGCCTCCGAGGCCTCTGTTCTGTTCCATTGGTCTATATCTCTGTTTTGGTACCAGTATCATGCTGTTTTGATTACTGTAGCCTTGTAATATAGTTTGAAGTCCGGTAGTATGATGCCTCCCGTTTTGTTCTTTTTGCTTAGAATTGACTTGGCTATGCGGGCTCTCTTTTGGTTCCATATGAAGTTTAAGGCGGTTTTTTCCAGTTCTGTGAAGAAGGTCATTGGTAGCTTGATGGGGATAGCGTTGAATCTAAATAACTTTGGGCAGTATGGCCATTTTCACGATATGGATTCTTCCTAACCATGAACATGGAATGTTTCTGTGTCTGTTTGTGTCCTCTCTTATTTTCTTGAGCAGTGGTTTGTAGTTCTCCTTGAAGAGAAGAGGTCCTTTACATTCCTTGTTAGTTGTATTCCTAGGTATTTTATTCTCTTTGCAGCAATTGTGAATGGCAGTTCATTCTTGATTTGTTTCTCTTTAAGTCTGTTATTGGTGTATAGGAATGCTTGTGATTTTTGTACTTTTAGTTCTTTGAGAAATCAACATACTGTTTTTCATACAGGTAGTACTAATTTACATTCACACTAGCAGTGTGTAAGTGTTTCCCTTTCACCCCATCCATACCAACATTTGTTGTTTTTTGACTTTTTAATAGCGGCCATTCTGGCTGTGTTAAGGTGGTATCTCATTGTGGTTTTAATTTGCATTTCCCTGATGATTAGTGATGTTGAACATTTTTTCATATATTTGTTGGCCATTTGTGTATCTTCTTTTGAAAAATATCTATTCATGTCATTTACCTACGGTTTGATGGGATTATTTGGTTTTTCTTGCTGACCTGTTTGAATTCTTTGTAGATTCTGGATATTAATTCTTTGTCACATGAATAGTTTGCAAATATTTATCTCATTCTTTGGGTTGTCTATTTAATCTGATGATTATTTCTTTTGCTGTGCAGAAGCTTCTTAGTTAATTGGGTCCCATTTATTTTTCATTTGTTTGTTTTTGTTGCATTTCCTTTTGGGTTCTTAGTCATAAATTTTTTTGCCTAGGTCAGTATCCAGAAGTGTTTTTCATCAGTTTTCATCTACATTTTTTTCTGGTTCCAGTTCTTAGATTTAAGTGTTTGATCCATCTGGAGTTGATTTTTGTAGATAGTAAAAGATAAGAATCCAGTTTCATTCTTCTACATGTGACTGTCCAGTTTTCCTGGCACCACTTATTGAATAGGGTGTCCTTTTTCCAATTTATGTTTTTTTATGCTTTGTCAAAGATGAGTTAGTTGTAAGTATTTGGCTTTATTTCTGGACTCTCTATCCTGTTCCATTTTTCTGTGTCTACATTTACACCGGTACCATGCTGTTTTGGTTATTATAACCTTATAGTATAGTTTGAAGTGATGTCATGTCATACCTCTGGCTTTGTTCCTTTTGCTCAGGATTGCTTTGGCTCTTCAGGCTCTTTTTGCTTCTTTATGAATTTTAGGATTTTTTTTATAGTTGTGCAAAAAATGATGTTGGTATTTTTGAAAGGAATTGCATTGAATTGTAGATTGCTATGAGCAATATGGTCATTTTTATGATATTCATTATTCTAATCTATGAGCATGAAATGTGTTTCCATTTTTTGTGTCATCTGTGATTTCTTTCAGTAGTGTTTTGTAGCTCCCCTTGTAGAGATCTTTCACCTCCTATCCCTGATGAACACAGATGCAAAAATCCTCAATGAAATACTAGCAAACAGAATCCAACAGCAGATCAGAAAGAAAATTCACCATGATCACCAGTGATGCAGGGATGGTTCAACATATATAAATCAATAAAAGTGAATTCAGTAAAGTCTTAGGTTGCAAAATCCAGGTACACAAATTAGTAGCACTATCATACACCAACAATGACTAAGCTGAGAATCAAACTAAGAATTCAATCCCTTTTACAATAGCTTAAAAAAAAAAGCCCTAGAATTTATTTTATTTTATTTTATTTATTTATTTATTTATTTTTTAAGAGAACAGGATCTCGCTTTATTGGCTAGGCTGGAGTGCAGTACCATGATCTTAGTCATGTCAAACTGTCATCTCAAACTCCTGGGCTCAAGAGACCCTCTTGCCTCAGCCTTCTGAGTAGCTAGGACTACAGGTGCACACCATTGCAACTGGCTAATTAAAAAAAATTTTTTTTTGTAGAGACAGGTTCTCTCACCATCTTGCCCAGGCAGGTCTCAATCTCCTGGGCTCAAACAATCCTCCTTCCTCCAGCTTCTCAAAGTGCTGGGATTACAGACACTGTGTCCGGCCAAGAAAACTTTTAATGTAAGTGGTAATAGGTTAAAAATGCAGGCAGACCTCATGATCACTTGAAGAGAGCTGCTTTTTTGTCTCCTTTTCCTATACCCAGATGCTGCACTCTTGAAGGTTTCCACTATTCTCGTAAGATAAAAATCTATTAAAAAAATTTAAGGTATTCAACACATCATGTGAAATAACTGGCTTACTAGATTTTAAGGCGTGTTTTTAGTTAAAATGACTTTTAGAAGGCCTAAATAGTGAACTTCGAAAGTTTATCTTACATAATGCATTATTCATTTAAAAGAAATAATTTCCATAACTTTTAAACTTGGTAATTACATGTTTTAATTATGTAATTACACATTCTAATTATACAGTTAAATCCGATTACAGTAATTATGTAATTATATGATAATTGATACGTAATATACATGTAAAAACCTGCATATGCATGTGGTTAACAAAGGAAATAGTTCTATTGGGAGGTGGTTATGGAGAGAGTAGCAAAAGGATTGACTTATGGAAAATAATGCAACTTGGCTGATTAATGACTTGAAATAATAGAGACCCCACATATAATTATATATAATAATTCATCCTATAGAATTTGTTTTTACAATTTCTACTTTTCTGGACAGAGGTAGATACATGAGCTCAGGAGGTGGGATTCAGGGAGATGATTAAGAACGAGAGGTTGTAAAAGTAGATGTGAAGCTAGTGACACGGCGAAAACTTTTTAGCAGAGCAGGCTCCTGCATCCAGATTGTCCTGAGGAAATGGGAAGTACAAGTTCTGTGCTTCCGTGGTGGGAACTTGAGACTCACTGCAGAATGGGGAAGTATATTCTCAGGACAGTCTCCTGCTTGGTCTGTGGGTTACCTTGCTTGGGGCACACCCCTGCCTTTCCAATCAGCAGTGCTTTTGGCTTTGCTTTGTTGACTCTGTAAATATCTACAGTCACTAAAATCTATTGAAGCACTGAAGACCAGGTGAATGAAAGCATGAGAAAATACTTTGCAGCGTATTCGGACTAAGATTAGAGAAGAAAGTTAGCCAATGCAATTATAAGAAGAAATTGAAGTTAGCATACTTTGAAATTTCTGATAAATTTCTCCAAATTGTTTAGCTGATTTTGATGAAAGAAACCTTACTGAGAGCTTAGAGAAAGTATTACATTTACAAAGTCTAAATTGCATGGAATTAGGAAGAAATAGGAAATAGCATTTTCGCATTTCTTTATTGAGATATGTTTGACATATAAAAAACTGCAAACATTTAGAAAGATAATTCAGTAAGCTTTCACACTGGTATATACCAGTGAAAATATCACATATATATAATTACATATAAGTAACTCATGCTGTAGAATTTATATTATTTCTTATTGTTTAGATAAGGTAATGAATGTATCCATCATTCCCAAATTTGTTCTCAGACCCCTTGTAATTGATCCCTTCAGAACGTTTTGCAGTTTTAGACTTTCAGACAAGTGCCATACTTAGGGAAGACATTTGCAAAGTATGTAATTGACTTGAATGTAGACCATATAAAAAATAATTTTCAAAAATCAACAATGAGAACAAAACAATCTAGTAAAAAAGGCCAAAGTTTTGAACACATCACCACAGAAGATATATGAGTTTAAGATTCATTGTGAAGTGTGGGTGGAAATTCAGCTTTTGCACATGGGTATCCAGTTATTCCAATACCATTTGTTGAAATACTGTCCTTTCTCCACTGAACTGCCTTTGCACTTTTGTTGAAAAAATCCCAGCACTTTGGGAGGCCGAGGCGGGTGGATCACGAGGTCAAGAGATCGAGACCATCCTGGTCAACATGGTGAAATCCCGTCTCTACTAAAAATACAAAAAATTAGCTGGGCATGGTGGTGCGTGCCTGTAATCTCAGCTACTCAGGAGGCTGAGGCAGGAGAATTGCCTGAACCCAGGAGGCGGAGGTTGTGGTGAGCCGAGATCGCGCCATTGCACTCCAGCCTGGGTAACAAGAGCGAAACTCCGTCTCAAAAAAAAAAAAAAAAATGAAAATCAGTTGTTCGTAGATGTGTGGTGTGTTTCTGGATTCTCTGTTTGGTTCTTGTCAGTTCTTACACTGATATTACACTGTCTTGGTCACTATAGCTGTATGATTTTCTATAAAATAGTATAGTCTTTCTATTTTATTCTTGTTTTACAAGTTGTTTTGGTTATTTTAACACTTTTACTAATTTTAGATTTTAGAGCCAACTTGTCAATTTTTAAATTTTAGAACCAACTTGTCAATTTCCAAACACACAAAAGCCTATTAGGATTTTTATTGTGATTGCATTGATTCTGCCAAAGAATTTAGAAAGATTGACATCTTAACAATATCAAGTCTTCTAAATCATGAACATGGTATATTTCTCTATTTGCTTTTCATCAAATGTTAAGGATTTTTTTTTCTTTCATTATTTATTCAAATATATTTCTACCTTTCCCCTTCTCCTTCAGCGAACTCCAATTTTATGTTAGATCATGCACAAAGTTATTCCAGAGTTAACTTATATTATTTTTTCTTTTAACTATTTTTTTCTGTGTTTCATTTTATGTAGTTTCTATTGTTATGCCTTGAAGCTCACTAGTGCTTTCTTTTATAATCTCTGCTCTACCCTTAGAAATTTAGATCTCTTTAATTTCTCTCTGCAGTGTTTTTTAGTTTTTAATGTACAGAACTTGAACATCTTTTGTCAGATTTATTCCTAAGTATGTTATATTTTTGATACTGGTACACATAGTATTTGTTTTTAAATTTCAGGTTCTATTTACTAGTTGCTGGCATATCAATATGTAATTTATATTTGTTTATTGATCTTGTATTGTGCAACTTTGTGAAACTAACTTACTAATTTTAGTAGCTTTTTTTGTAGATTTCATTAAATTTTCTACATAGACCATGGTGTCATAGTGTTGTTCAAGGCTACATTCGTCATAAAATTCTGACTAATTTTCTTCCTACATATTCTATCAAATATTAAGGGAAGGATACTGAAATATCTGACTGTGATTAAGGGACTATTTCTCTTCGAAGTTGTATTTGTTTTTGCTTCATGTATTTTGAAGCTCTGTTGTTAAGTACATGAGCATTTAGACTTTCATGTCATATTGATTGGTCACTTTGACATTGTGATATAAACTTCTTTATCCCTGACTGCATTGAGATCTACTTTAATATTAACATACCAAATTCAGCTTTCTTTTGATTAATGTTAGCATGTAATAGGTATTTCTATCATTGGGTTTTCTTATACTTCTTGTGAACAGCATATAATTGGGTCTTGATCTTTTAATGCAGTCTGCTCATTTCCGTCTTTTAACTGGGATTTTATAGTGTTTACATTATTTATTTACTTGTCCAATTAGATAAATAAAAAGAGTTTGGAAAATAGACAGTCCTAACCATATCAATAATTACGCTCAATTGAATGCAATTACATTGAATACAATATTTAATCAAGTAATATTTTACCACTTCATGTTCAGTATAAGAACTTGGCAGTAGCGTACTTGGATTACTCCTTTCCTAGCCACCTTTTCCCTATTGCTGTCAAATATTTTACTTATATATGTTATCAAGTCCAAAAATATTATTTTTTCTTAACTGATATTTTAAACATATTCAAATCATAAAATATGTTTAATAGACTTTCCATTTTTCAGCTCTCTTTATTCCTTTGAGTATATTTAGATTTCCATTTGCTAGCACTTTCCTTCTGCCTCAAGGACTTCCTTTAACATTTCCATAGTGCAGATCTGCTGGTTATGAACTTTTCCAGCGGTTGCATATCTGAAAATGTCTCTATTTTACCTTAGTTTTTGACAGATATTTTTGTCATATATATATGGGTTATTTCTTTTCTTTCCATGTTTTAAAGATGTTGCTCCACTGTCTCCTTACTTGCATTGTTTCCAGCAGTAAATCTGTTTTAAATCCTAATCTCTGTTTCAACTTTCTCTGATGGGTTTTAAATGTTTTTCTTTTACCACTGGTTTTGAGCAATTTGATTATACCTTGTCCTTTTGTAGCTTTCTTCTTGTTTCCTTTGCCTATCATAACTGAGTTTCTTACATTTATGCTTTTCATCAAATGTTGTTTGTTCTTTCATTATTTATTCAAATATAGTTTCTACCCTCCCCCTTCTCCTTTAGGGACTCCAGTTTTATGTACGTTCGATCACACGTGAAGTCATTCTGCAGTTTACTTATGCTCTTTTTTCTCTGTGTTTCAATTTGTGTAATTTCTGTTGTTATGTCTTCAAGCTCACTAATGTCTTTTTTATAGTCTCTATTCTACCATTAATTGCATTCAATGTATATTTCCATTTCATATAGCTTTCATCTCTAGAAGCTCAGTTTGGGTCTTTTGTATATCTTCTATGTCTCTACTTAACTTTTTGGACATACATATTACAAATAGTAACTGTTTAATATCTTGGTCCAGTAAGTCTGACATCTGTGGCAGTTCTGGGTTGTTTTATTATTTTTTCTCACTATGGGTTGCATTTTCTTGCTTCTTTGCATGTATGGTAATCTGTCTGTCTGGTTGGACATCAGACAAGGTTTTGCTTTTCGTATTTCTGCAGATCTCCCTCCCTGTGCTTTGTTCTGAGATATAGTTAAGTTACTTGAAAATAGTTGGATCCTTTTGGGTTTTGTCTACACATATTGTTAGGTAAGGAAGAGCATCATTTAGTCTATGGCTAATTATTGTGTAGTACCTAATGCCCTGTTAATTATAAGATATTACAGTCTGGCTGGTGAGCACAATTTCTGTTCTTAGCCTTGTGAGCACCTGGTATTTTCCTCTGTGATCCTTTCAGAAGATTCTTTCCCTAGCCTCAGGTTATTTTTTCATGTACTTAACGCTACTCAGAACTCTGCTGAATATTCAAGGAAGACCTGCAGATCTCCAAGATTCTCTCTGTACAATAATCTCTGCGGTTGTGTTCTGACCATTAAACTCAAGTCGACTTGTTCTCCCCATACTCTCAGCTCAGTGTGTTCACTGGGCTTTCTTAGAGTTTCCCCTCCCAGAAGCCTCTATAGCCCAGAAGCTCTTAGTGTCATGCTGGGGCAGTCATATAGCTTGCCTCATCAGTTTTTCATTTCCTGGGAATTAAGTTGTTGGTTGCCTGATGTCCAGTGCTTGAAAACCTTTGCTTCATGTATTTGTTCCAAATGGGAAACTTTTTGAATTAAAATCTGTTGTCTTATACAGTAAAGTAAAACAAATTTATGACACAGTGTGATTTATTGAAGAGTTTTGTATCAGGTAATGCACTTGTGAGCACAATATATTCATATATGTTGGTTGTAATGGGTGCTACAATGGGGTATTAAATACAGTTTAGCGGGAAGATTGCAGGTGGTTTGTCAGCTTGATCCTCACCAGACTTTGGAAGGTTTGTTTAGATCATAAAATACAGAAAACCTTCATACTAAGATCTTTACATTTTAAAATTCTGGTTTTCTGAGTAGGTTTTCATTGCGGGTAAGAGTTTAAGAGAAAGAAATGGGGTGATTAGGTGTTAAAGAGGCCTTTGGGCTTCTTTAGCTCTGAAGCCTACTGTTAAATAAGAGTATAGATATTAAACAATCTCCTAAATTGCCCCTGTTACTCCTCCTTTATCCAATTTTTCACAAATACTGTTTCTGGATTAATTTTCCTAAAACAGATTTCTTGGTTTTTCTCTCACTTTCTCAAAAACCTAGTCTATAAGAGGGGGCAACATGCAAACAGATTAATAGAATACCATGAGGTGCAAGCCAAATCAGGTACAAAACACTGTGTAGACCTAGAGGAAGATAATATTTCAACCACCTGGGGCACAGAAGAGGAGTGTACTAGGTAAATGGACGAGGAGAGGCGCTTCAGGAAAGAAATATAGTACCGTAGAGACATTCAAGCTTAAGGAATGAAGGTGGTAGGGAAATAAGGAGGGAGGAAGTGAGGAGGGCCTGGAAGCCAAGCCAAGGAGTTTAGTATGACAGAGGTCCTGGTTTTCCTGTGATCCGCACCTTTTTCTTGGATAAATTTAAGGGCTACAAGTGCTGTTTGTTACATGAGTATATTGTGTAGTGGTAAAAGCTGGGCATTTAATGTATTCACCATGTGAATAATGTAGATTGTGCCCATTATGTACTTTTTCATCCCTCACTCCCCTTCCACCTGCCCCCCAACCACTGATCTTCTGAGTTCCCAGTGTCTGTCATTCCACACACTATGACCATGTGTATACATTATTTAGTTCCCACATATAAGTGACACTATCAGTATTTGACTTTTTGAGTTGTTTCGCTTAAGATAATGGCCTCCCATGCAGCCAGGGATGTTGCTGCAAAAGACTGATTTCATTCTTTTTCATAGCTGAGTAATATTTCATGGTGTGTGTATGTGTGTATATATACAACTTTTTCTTTATCCAGTCGTCCACTGATGGGCAGTTGGATTGATTCCATATCATTGCTATTGTGAATCACTTCTGATTAGCATTTTAGCACTTCAAAAATATCCCAGCATAGAAAGTAAATTATGTAGTCAGCATGGAAGAGTTTTAAGCTGGAGAGTGATATCATCAGGTTTGTACTTTAGAGTGATTAGTTCCTCTTATGAAGTAATAAATGGTATAGTATTTGTCCTCTTGCCATAAACAACTAGAAAACTACACAAAATATGCAAAATCACTGTTTTCAGACATTGGAAAACAGTACAGAATCCTGATCCTGTAAAGGGAAATAAATTAGGTGACTACTGTAGTTATCTCAGATTTATATTCAGAGCTGCTTTCTAGACTGTAGTGAACAGAGAGAGCTTTAAACAGAAACTAGAAGTCTCACTGAGTTGAGGGAAAATAGACTATGAAAAGGCCTAGGCAGCTGGAATTTGCAAGACAGAATACTAAAGTGGAGATATTCAGAGGAAGAGTGCCAGAAATCTACATAGGGGACCCCTTGAGTGTTTGGCTGAATACTAATCCTTGCATGCATAATATGAAATTCCACAAGGCTATGCAAATAAAAATTGCCATGGAGCTGCTAGAGGAACAACTCCCGGAGCTCACATACAGCAGAGATATATTTAAATTCTCACAAGCCATAATGGAAAGACCCTGTTAACAACCCAGAGCATTAAGTAGAGATACCAGCTATGTCTTAGTAATACAGCTAAAATTTTTCTAGAATAAAGGATTGGCTGCACCCTAACAAAATTTAAAAATAAGCTTTGATCCACAAGTAACCTAATTTCTCAACAAAACAAACTTCATCAAGCTCTGAAGAAAGAAAAGCATTACCAATATCCAAAATGTTAAGCGTCATTCCCTAATTGTAAGGCAAAGAAGCAGCAAATATGACCCGCAGCAAAAAGAAAATAGACCATGTTCTGGGTATAAATAAATCTCAATAAGTTAGAAGGACTGAAATAATACAGAATATGTTTTCTGACCAAAACAAAATGAATTTAGAAATAAAAGAGATATCTGGAAAATCCCCAAATATGGGGAAATGAAACAACATATTTCTAAATCCATGTGTCAAAGAAGAAATCATCAGAGAAATCAGAACAAATATTTACCCTAATGAAGATATGAATGTAAAATGTTGTTAGAGCAGTTTTTCAAGAAAATCTTATAGCTTTAAATGTTCATAAAAGATAAGAAAGGTTGAACATTAGTTCCTTGAGTTTCCACCTTAAGAATCTAAAGTGCAAAGAGTAAATTAAACCCAAAGGAAGTAGAAGGAAAGAAGTAATAAAGATAAGAGCAGCACTCATTAAAAATAGAAAATGGACAAAGATACAGAAAATTTATGAAATCTAAAGCTGCTCCTTTGAGAAGGTCAATAAAATTAATAAAGTTCTAAGTGGGCTAAACAACAGAAAAGAGAAAACATGAATAATTAATATTGGCGATGAAAGAGAGGACACCACCATGTAACCGGGTCGTGGGACGCAGAGGAGAGCAGAGAGGCCACCCAAAGACGTTCCCAATGCCCTGATCAGGAGGGGGACGCACTCAGCTCCCTCCCCTTCAGATTCTTTTCCCGATGTGTCTGAGCTTCTTGGCCTCTCTTTGCCTCAAGAATGGGAGAATGATTAGCCGGGCGTGGTGGCACGGGCCTGTGGTCCCAGGTACTCGGGAGGCTGAGGCAGAAGAATCGCTTGAACCCTGGAGGTGGAGGTTGCAGTGAGCCGAGATTGCGCCACTGCACTCCAGCCTGGCGACAGAGCAAGACTCCGTCTCAAAAACAACAACAAAAAAAGAATGGGAGAAAGAGCCCTGGCAGCCCAGTGAGCTTACCATTTAAGTAAATATCATACCCAAAGAGTTTAGCGGAAAGCGATTTATTAGGCAGAGATGGGTAGAGAGGGCTCCCATGCTGCTGTGGGAGGGGATCTCAGAGAGGGAAATCCGTGCAGGTAAGGTGCAGAGGAGTTTTAACTTTGAAGTTATTCCCACCCCATTCGTGTTCTTGTCCAATGAGAGGAGTTCTTTCAAACGTCCTCTGGACTGATTTATTTTCGACTCTGATGCTGGATTGGCTGTCCCGCCCAGAACTGAGGCCTTTCCAGAGCTTTTCGAGTGCTTTTTTAAACGAAGGAGCACACCTGAAATTTTACTTAGCTGCGAGAAAGTTAGACAAAGAACTCGAGGCTCCCGGATTGGGAGGTGGATGGAGGCATGGGGGAAGTTTTTGCCTTTGAAACCACACCCCTTGTGGACCTGGGAAGACAAGTTTTTTTCCTTTAATACAGTGCCTCAACCACAGATACTGCAAACATTAAAAGAATAAGGGGCTACTGTTAGCAACTTTATGCCAATAGATTCAATAACCTAGAGGAAATGTACAAATTTATTTAAAGATAAAAATTACCAAATCTGCACCAGAAAAAAATAGAATCTGCGTGGTCCTAACAGTGTTAAAGAAACTGAATTTGTAATTCCCCCAAATTCCATGTGTGTTAGTCAGTTTTGTATTGCTGTAAAGGAATGCCTGAGATTGGTAAATTTACAGAGAAAAGATGTTTGGGCTCAGGGTTCTCCAGGCTGTATAAGAAGGACGGTGCCAGCATCCACTTCTGGTGAGGCCTCATGAAGCTTATAGTCAGGAGCAGGTGCGCCACATGGAGAAAGAGAGAGGCAGAGTAAAAGGAAGTGCCATGTTCTTTTTTAAACAACCAGTTCTTGTGGGAACTAATAGAGCTAGAAACTCTCTCATTACCATGGGGAGGGCATCAGGCCATTCATGCAGCATCCGCCTTCACGACCCAAATACCTCTCGCCAGGCCCCGACCTCCAACACTGGGCGTCATTGCATTTCAACATGAGATTTTATTTTCCAGGAACATGTACACTTTATTGAACACCATCTTAGAAAAGTGTGTGAGGATAAAGGGCTGATGCAGGACTCGGCTCGGGGGCAGGGTGAGGAATGGAAGGTGGAGTACATGGGAAACAGGTCACGGGCAGAGCCCCGCTTGGATGATTCCTCTCATCTGTCGATAGACTTGCAAGATCAGTACTGGGATGATGATCAGCAGAAGGCTCATGATGATGCCCAAAATCAGAGCCCAGACGTTCAGGTACTTGGCGGTGGAGGCATAGGCCTGGGCCCCAGTCAGGCCGCCAACCATCTTCCTGTCCCTAGACTTCACGCAGTAGGCGAACACTATGAAGCCCAGGCAGCAGGAGTTCATGAAGAGGGTGTTGAACAGGGACCAGACCACATGGTCGAGCATGGAGGTCTCACTGAGGATGTGGATCACAGTGGATGTTGGAGAAGCCAGATTATGGGGCGCCCCCAGCGCAGCCACCTCATGCTCCTCCCTCAACATCTCATAGTTGGGGGGATGGTCGGTGTTGGAGGGAGTGAAGAAGGTTTGGACAGTGTGGTTCATGGTGTCCAGGGAAGAGCAGCTATGTTCAGGTTGCTGGGATGGTTCTGAGACGGCCTCAACATGAGATTTGAAGGGGAGAAATATTCAAACCATATCACCCTGATCAGATGGCATCACTCAAATGTTACAGATTGAGGAAGAAATAATATTAACAGTGTACAAAATTTATTCAGAAAACAAGTGAGGAGGAAATGTGTCCCAGATATGTTTTTCATGAGGCCAGCATTCGATGATATCAAAACCAGACAAAGAAAATAACAGGCTAGCACCTTTCACAAAATTTGGCTAAATTCAGAAATATATAACAAGTAAATTATTCCAGGAATGCCAAGAAGGTTTAACATACAAAAATTAGTCAGTGTAATTTTCCATATTAGCAGAATAAAGGATAAAATTATATGACTATTTCAACTGGTGCAGAAAAAGCATTTGGCAAAATTTAGTGTATATTTAACTCTGAACAAACTAGGAATATGTGGAAACTTCCTCAGTTTGATAAAGGGTATCCACAAAAAGCCTATAGTAGTTTAACTCATGATAAAGGAACAAATTGTTTTCCTCATCACGTAGTAAGGCAAAGATGTAGAGTCTTGCCAATTTCATTTTGATTTTGTTTTGTTTTCTTTTTTGTTTTTTTCTTTAAAGAGACAGTCTCACTCTGTACTCAGGCAGGTTAGAGTGCAGCAGCTCAATCACGGCTCACTGTAACCTCAAACTCCTGGGCTCAGGGTATCACCCCACCTCAGCCTCCCAAGTAGCTGGAACTACACACATGCTCTGCTAGTGCGCCCAGCTAATTTTTTTATATTTTGTATAGATGGAGTCTTATTACCCAGGCTGGTCTCAAGCTCCTGGCTTCAAGCGATCCTCCAGCCTTGCTCCCAGAGCACTGTGTAATAGTGTCTAGAAAAAGACTCACATATCCAGTCTATTCTCATTGTTCACGGCATTGTGTTTTACAAAGTCGTATTGAATTAGCAAATTCCATACTGAACCTAGGGAAAATGCAAAGTTAAGTTCCTGTGAGCCTCTGGTCACACATCAGCCTATCAATACATAACCCTGTTGTATGTGTGTTTCTGTTTAAAGACACCTTATTTAACATATATTGTTGATTTATTGACATTGAATTCACAACCAACAGCACTATAACCCATGCCCAAATGAAGCATATATGATGCACTTTTTTCCTACATAGGGGACATCACAACCTTCTTGCACTTAGGATCACTAGACAGCACTGATTATGATGCCTGGGGCCTGTTTTAAACAGCAAAATTACAAAAAAAAAAAAAAAAAAGGCACGAAATTCCAAAAAATATGGCACTAAATATACTACAAAAAGGACAGCCATTTACAGTATGAGAACTGAAACAAGAAGGCAGTGTGTCACCTTTTCAGCTTTCAGCCTTGGCTGGAAACATGCACATTGGGCCAGTCAAGGTTTTCGTCATTCTGTGCATGTCCATGAATGACCAGGAAAGCACTGTGAGTATGAAATTTGGGGCACCAGTAAACTTTAATGAGGGGCAAATTCAGAAATAAACAATCCGTGAATAATGAAGATTGACTATACAGTTAGCCCTCTGTATTTGTGGGTTCCACATTCACGGATTCAATCAACTGCAGATCAAAAATATTCAGGGGCTGGGGAGAGAATGGTGCATCTGTACTGAACAGGCACGGACTTTTTTCTTGTCACGATTCCCCACACAGTGCAATAGAGCAACTAGCTACATAGTATTTACATTGCAGTAGGTGTTGTAAGTAACCTAGAGATTATTTATTAAAATATATATGAGAATTACATGGAAATACATCATTGTATATCATTTTATATAAGATCCACAGATTTTGGTGTCCCCGGGGTCCTAGAACCAATCCCCCAAGGATACTGAGAGGCCACTGTATATTGACAACTAATCTTCCATACGTTTTCGTCTTGAAAAAAGAAAAATAAAAAAAGAGGAAACTTAGCCCTTACTCTCCTATTCCCAGGCCAACATGATCACTAAAGTGCTTGCAGTCAGTATAGTTTAGTTCTGCATCACCAGTTCTAGAACGCCACCTGTCTAGAATCAAATGGTATATACTCTTTGTGCCTGGCTATTTTTACTGTTTTTGAGATTTACTCGTGTTTTGTGTACTCAGTTCATTCTTTCTGTTGCTGAAAAGTGTTCCATTGTATGGGTATATTATAATTTCTTTATCCATTGTTTATTTGCCATGGATATTTTGACTTTTCGGTTTGGGTTGTTGTAAATAAAGCGGCTGTCATTTATCTTGAGTAAATACCCAGAGTGACGATCGCTGTACATTTATCAGAGTTGTAGGTTGTTGTGTATTTATCAGTGTTTCTTTGCCTTAGGACTATGGACATTTTAAGCCAGATAATTTTTGGTTGTGGGACGGTCCTGTTCACTGTAGGATGTTTAGCAATCTGCCCAGTAGATGTCAGTAGCACCCCCTTTGTTGCAACAGCCAAAAATATCTCCAGACATTCCATGTCCATGGAATTATGGACATGGCACCACACCTGGCCAACAGCTTATTAAAATTCTGAATGTCAGGCTTTGTACTTAGCATTTCATATGCAGTCATGCATGGTACAACAATACAGATACATTCTAAGAAATGTGTTGAAACCTGCTATAGAATTTAGTTACTACTTAATGGATATTGATAATAAAATTGTTAAAGCAAACTCCGGCATAAAGGAACATCCTTAAATGCATGACTACAGCTCATGGTTCCTTTGCTGGAGAAAGCAAATCTTAGATCTTTCATTCATTCACTAGAAGGTTCTATGTAGTGCATTTCATTCAAAAATTACAAAGCCTTAGGCCCATTGTGTGTAGATGTTGAAAAGCATGTGGTAGTTTTATTAATAAATTTTGAGTTGTTTTATTGTGGTTGCTACTGTCAGACGTAGTTACCACGTTAGCCCAGTTATTAATTCATGTCCTCATGGCACTTACTGTATGGGCTTTTCAGCCAGTTCAAGACTCTGATGTTACTGTCACATTTCTTTTCTTATCTGTGCTGGATACACATTTTTGGACAAGAAACATTAGCTTGCACTATTTTCTAAAGCAGATTGGTAAATGCTTGAGTAGTCATTTCGTTGGAAGAATTTATCACAGGCAAGAGTTTCACATGGGAACTCAGTATGTATTTTCTGATGAGCAATCACTTTGCATTTATTTTTGCAGGAGCTGCCATCAACAATCTAATTTTAGGTATTATCACCAGGGTCCATGCATGTGTAATTTTTACTGGATCTACATTCCTTTCATTGTTGAAATTAGTTGAATGATTCTGTAATTTGCTTTAAAATGCAAAGAAGATCATTTTGTAGCCATCTTTTAATTTGCAGAGCTTGCGCTTCTGCCACTGATGTTTATTTTTCCTGAAAGCCTTTAGAAAGCGTGGGAAGGACTCAGTTAGGTCTGTAACTTCCCATGGAAGCGGCCTCTGAATTCTTGAGCAATATCACTTTCAGCCTCTCCTGACATGACCCGTTCTTGGTGTGATTGTCAGTGGTTCCAAATGAAAGTCTCTCTTGAGGTCGGAGGCAGGAAGAGGCCAAGCTGCCATCCGTGCAGGTTAATCCCAGCGGCGATACAGAAAGGCCTGCATGGTGGAAGTTCTGGGAGAGGGCAGCCCTACTGTCATTCTGATCCCATTTTCATGATTTCTAGGTTGTCTAGAAAAGAAGGCAGAACCAGTGGCCTGAATCCTCAACTATTTTTTTTTTTTTGAGACAGGGTCTCACTCTGTTGCCCAGTCTGTAGTGCAGCAGCACAGTTAGCTCACTGTAGCCTCGGACCCTTGAACTCAAGTGATCCTGCCACCCCAGCCTACCAAGTAGCTATGACCAGGCATGTACTACCATGCGCAGCTACATGCACTGCCATGCCCAGGTAATTTTTCTGTAGAGACAGGGTCTTGCTGTGTTGCCCAGGCTGGTCTCAAACTCCTGACCTCAAGCAATCCTCCCAGCTTGGCCTCCCAAAGAGTTGGAATTATGGACATGGCACCACACCTCGCCAACAGCTTCTTATTAAAATTTTGAATGCCAGGCTTTGTACTTAGCATTTCATATGCAGTCATGCATGGTACAATACACATACATTCTGAGACATGTGTCGTTAGGCCATTTCATTGTTTTGCGAACATTATACTTCATAACTAAGATGGTATAGCCGCCTATACACCCAGGCTATATGGTGCGGTCTGTTGCTCCTAGGCCAGAAACCTGCACAGCATGCTACTATACCGAATACTATGGGCAGTTGTACCGCACTGATTACTATATGTGTATCTAAACACGGAAAAGGTAGAGTAAAAATACAGCATAAAAGATTTTTTTAAAAGTACACTTGCATAGGACATTTACCACAGATGCAGCTTACAGGACTGGAATTTGCTCTGGGTAAGGCAGTGAGTGAGTGCTTAGTGAATGTGAAGACCCAGGACATTACTGTACACTACTGTATGCTGTGAACTTAGACTGTGCTACATTATGTTTTTAAAGACTTTCATTTCTTCAATAATAAATTAACCTTAGCCTATTCTTACTATAACTTTTTTACTTTATAAACTTTTAAAGTTATGTAACTTTCACTCTTTTGTAATAACACTTAGTTTAAACAGAAACACATTGTGCAACTATTGAAAAATAGTTTCTTTATATACTTATTCTTTAAGTTTTTTTTCATTAAAAATTCTTTTCTTTTTAAATTTTTTGGGCTAAAAATCAAAGACACAAGCACATTAGTGTAGGCCTTCACAGGGTCAGGATCATTGGCGTCACTGTTTTCCACTTCCACGTCTTCCGCCCTTCTACTGGAACGTCTTCAGGGGCAGGGGTGGTAACATGCATAGAGCTGTTATCTGTGAAAGCAGTGCCTTCTTCTGGATAACTCATGAGGAACTGCTTGAAGCTGTTTTATAGTTACATTTTTTTTCAATAAGTAGAAGGAGTGCACTCTAAAATATAAAATATAGTGTAATGTAATAAACATAAACTTGTGACACTTGTTTATTATCATTATGAAATAATATATACTGTACATAATTTGTATGTGCCATACTTTTATATGACTGGCATCACATTAGGTTTATTTACACCATGATCACAACAAACACGTGAGTACTGTGTTACACTGTGACATTACAATGGCTACAATGTCACTAGGTGACAGGACATCAGCTCCATTATAATCTTATTGGACTGCCCTCATATATGCGGTCTGTCATTAACTAAAATGTTGCCAAGTAGTGCATGACTATACATTATCTAATTTCATATGTGTCATCTAGTTCTGAGAAGTATCATAACAATCTTAGGAGGCATTTTGCCAATAAGGAAGCAGACTCCAAGGATGGCCAGCCACAGCTCTCGGAGCTGGTATACAGCTGAGCAAACCGAAAGCCAAGCCTCTCACCAAACTCCAGGGTTTTTTTTCTTCCCCCTTTTCCCTGCTCAGCCAAACCTGTTTTTATCCAAATTGGAAACCTAGCCTAGCCTAAGGTCTCCAAGTATGTAGACTTTCAGACCAGCAGCCCCATCGCAGACTTCTGCAGGATGTACATCATTGGGAATTCATGATTAAGTGGTTAAATGATTTGTTTCTGAAACAGAAATGTATGCTGTCTGTGGCGAGGGGTGGGAGATGGGCAAGAGCTGGTCGGGGACATATTACCTTAAAGCCTCATGTGCCAAAGAGCCAAACCATGAGGTTTTCTCAGAAAGCAAAGCCCAGCACTCACACGGCAGGTGTGGCGGCGCAGGTCTGGAATCCTGTCCTGATGCCAAACCTGGGGCTCACAGCTACCCAAAGGTAGCCTCCAGAGAACACCTCAAACATTTTTGCTTGTTTTCTCCTGTCTTTGCTCAGCCTGGCAGTCACTGGCCTCTGATTTAAAGAGTTGAGTTTGCGGGTGGTTTGCTAATTATGACCCAACGAGCACTTCTGGCTTCAGTCAGAGTGAGTGGGGTGTGAGCCAGCACACAGCCATGGCCTCCCGCTGCCATCTGTGATTTAGAGCAAAATCTTTGAGAGAAGTATAACTGCCTGAATTACTGCTCTTTTATATGTTTTTAAATGAGAATGTAAAGGCCAAGGGCATTTTTGCCCATTTAATGCTATTAAATCCATCATTAAATCTCTCACTGAACACTGGCTGATTTTAATGATGCCCTCAAGTACCGATCCTGGTGCTTGACTGTGTTAATATTGTTGTATATATAGATACAATAAATAATGCTTAGCTAAGATGGTATGAGAAGCATTGCTGCGTGTATCAATAAAAATAGTCGTACTAATGAGACCAAGTGTCAGGAACAGATGGTGTGGTGGGAATTCAGCCATTGCAGCTAAAGTTTGGGAAAGGACAAAACTCCATGGCACATTGAATCCATCGCTAAAACCAGCCTGAATCCTCTAAATATTTTACAGCAAGCTGGCATAAAAGGATTCGTTTGAAGTTATAGGATTTTTTTTTTTTTTTTACTATGCAACTTTATAGCACTGTGGCATAAAATCCACAAATGCTTTTCAGTATCTGTTCTATTTACTAGCCCCCATGCCCCTGATTTCTGGGCAGAGTCACAGCTATCAGCCCGATCCTTACTGCATTGCGCTGTTATACTTGTGTTATTACCATATAAGATCAAGAAGCAAAAGGTGGAAAATCTTGATTTTTTAAACATTTGTTGTTTAGAAGGTGAACTTAATATTATCTGAACATTCAGTATTCTACCCTTCACTTTATGGCCATGTTAATCTTTAATCATTGCAATAGCCACAACTGACATTTACGGTTGTACACTGAGCTAGTGTGTGCTGATTGATGGTGGCTTTAATGCCAATATCTCAGGGAGCCTCACGTTGGCCTCATGAGTCAAATACCATTATCAATCTCCAATCCCCATTTACAGATGAGGAAACTGAGCCTGAGAGATTAAACAACTTTCCCAAGAGTACAGAGAAGTGACAGTCAGAATAAAAAGCCTAAATTCTTCATCTCCTATTGTCCTTTTGCAGAAAGCACTCATAATTGCACAAGATTTGAGAGCCTGCGCTCAGTGAAGGCCATGGGGCATCATGCAGAGACTATGTCTATGGGGGCGCAGGCACTAAGTGAAATCAAGTTCTTCTTAAATCACTTAAAGCACTTTGGGAGGCCAAGGCAGGCAGATCACTTGAGATCAGCAGTTCGAGACCAGCCTGGCCAACATGGTGAAACCCCATCTCTTCTAAAAATACAAAAAATTGGCCAGGTGTGGTGGTGTGCACCTGTAATCCCAGTTCCTCGGGAAGCTGAGGCAGAAGAATCACTTGAACCCAGGAGGCTGAGGTTGCCGTGAGCCGAGATCACGCCACTGGACTCCTGCCTGGGTGACAGGGCACAACTCTGTCTCAAAAAAAAAAAAAGAAAATTACTGCTGATTCAAACTCTCAGAATTCCTTGAGTTTATGTGAAGAGTTGGAAGTTTTCTGAAGAGTTCTAAACTCTTCCACATATTCAGTGGAAGGAGCCAACAGAAAAGCCTTTTATCTACAACAGTTTTTAGAACTTTTAAGCAAAAGAAACCTGAGGGAAATAAAAATGTCCCCCTTTTATTGCCCTTGTAGAAGCTCTGATAAGATTCCATTGTAAAAAGAGAAGAGGAATAAGGAGAGAGTAGTTTTATTATTTCTAAGCTAATCTTGCTATCTCTGGTAGTTGTAACCTTTACAGGTAATTTTTGGAGATTTGGATATAATATTTGAAGTAGCGCTATCCTTATAAAGGCAGGTAGAATCTACGTCTGTGCTATTACTTTAAATTTGGAAATGACCATTTAATGTGAGTGTGGCGCTAAGGTAGTAACATACATTTTCATTAGTTGTGGACTGCATGTCTGTAATTCTCGATTTCACTCCCTTTCTGTTATAGGGGTCCACATAGATTAGAACTTGGAATGGCTTTGCCAGAGTTCAATTAGGAACAGACAGACAAGCCAATTCAGGCTGACCTACAGTAACTGGAACTCACTCTCCTGCTCTTGCCATGTCTGCGTCCTCTCCTGGCTGCCAGGACACAAGCAGGGAGATAAATGAGGATAAGTGACTAAAACCTCAGAGGGCACAACATCGCCGCTGTGTGCAAACACTCAGCAACATACAATGGTTTAAAAACAACAGTCAGGATAATTTCGTAGCTGGAGTTAAGGACTGAAGAAACACACCAGCCAACGTAGCAAAAACATACTTGCAAAGAGGAAGCTGAATACAACCTCCTGATCAGGTTATCACAAGTTTTTAAACTCTGATAACTTAAAATGTACTCACCTCAGCATCCACCTATAGAGATAATCTAAAAGGTATGGACTGAATTATAGGACAATACAATTACATTTGGTATATACTTATTAATGCTTCAGATCCTAAAATAAAAAGTAGCTAAGAGAAAGGAAGTCCACATTATTCAGTAGAATAAAATTGCTCTTGCAGTGAGATGCCTGGTAGAGCTTATTCCCTCAAACACCGACAGCCCAAAATTCTAAAGTTGAAAACAGAATGTCTCAATACTGCACACAGCTTTATGCTGTTCTAATGTCATACTGGCTTGTAACGTGAATTTGTATAATTTACTGAGATACGCACACTTATTTGCCATCCGGCCGCCCTTTGCTTTGAACTTGTTCCTGGCCTCTAGAGGGACCAACTCCCAGGCCTTGTATCTGTCATCTCCTTTCTGTGCTGTGCAGCACAGGCCCTCCATGAGATTGGTTGTGTTCTATCATATTTGGAGCATGCAGAGGTTTGGCAGGATATCACTACACTGAAATATGCACACATGCACCACAAAAACCCAAAGAATGCCTCCAGACCATCCATGAGGGTGCTGAAAACAGCAGGTCTGTGGGGGCTCACCCAAATCTTGTTTCTAGGTGGGAAACTATCCAAGAGTTCAAAGGGCTGGTAACTGGGCTGTCTGGGCTTGGTTCTCATTGATAGATGCTGTATCCTGATTCCCTGAGGGGCTTGGGGCTTAAACAACCCCCTTGCTAATCACTCAGGCTGGAACAGCTGGCAAGGTGAATACAGACTGGCTTCTAAGCAAGGTATCTGCAGAGGTTACCTTAGTGTATTCTTTGAATACTTTTCAGAATCACCTGGGTATGCTTAAAAAGTATGTTTTTGATTGAAGAGAGTTAATGTAGCTTCCAAAAGTACTTGCAATGGACAAAATATAATTGATGAAATATAATATCTGTGTTTAGCACATAGGAGGTGCTGAAAGGGAGTGTTGATTTACTACTGCAGTCAGGTATGAGAGACCCTCCTGAATCACCTTCCCTTTCCAGGGGTCCCTGTCATGTACCAGAGCAAGAAGAAAGTTTTTAAGAAAATTGGCTGGATGTATACCTTCAGGATGGTCTCTTGACCATTCTTTTGTTTTCTGGAAGTTTCTACAAATGACAGCTTCCACATCACAAATTCTAGAAAGACAGCTCTCGATTCCAGAAAAGCAGTCAGGCTAAATGATTTCCTACAGATGATCTGAGCAAAGATGTTGTTTGGTTGATGACACATATTTCATCAGTGGCCAGCCTGGCTTAGTCCTTAGGGCAGTGTGAGGCAGAAACGAATCCTGTGCCGTGTATTCTGTTCTCACGGGGCATCTTCTCATGAGAGGCCAGAGTTCCTGAGATGGATGGATTCCCTCACTGCATCGCAGCCACTGGCACCCAAATGCAGACTTTACATTTGTACCCTCTCCTTCACATTGTCTACCCAATGTCCCCAGACACGGGCAATCCGTGAGCCCTTGGGATAGGCAGGCTCTAGAAGAGGAGGTGATATGCAACAGCTTCTCAGGATCTGCATGGTTGGAACCAGAGTAGGGGTTTCTATCCCCTTAAGTTTGGAGGAGGATATTCAAGGGAACTTGGGAGGTAGGGCTTAGCAGTGCATGGCAATTGTTGAACTTCGGGATAGAGCGAAAGCTTTATTGCCATTTTGAAGTTGGGTAAATAATGAAGCTTTCTCGTTTACTTCTCTGCTCATTGTCTGTTTTCTTTCTGTCGATAATGGATTTTATGTACCACGATCCTCTGCCAAAGACATGCCAAGAAAAGATAAGGCCAGCCTGGGCACCAGGTACCAAGTACCCATTCACTCTCTTTAATCCCTTATAAAATTCTGAGAAGCCCTAGGAACTCTAAAACAGCAAGGCAAGACAGACTTTTTGGATATTTAAAACTATTTGTTTGGAAAATACTTGTCCTTAAGAAACAGATCCTCTACGTATTCATGCGCCAAAATAAGAATTTTATGTCATTTTTGCTTCTGGGTATCTAAATGACATTGGTTTAAAATACTTAGCATCTTGTTGTGGGTTTTAGAACCCTCACGTTACCTTCAGAAGTCTCGTCTCTGAGTTTGCCGTGAACACTGCGTTTGTACGTGTGTTGGGCTGGAGGTGTTCATCCACAAACCTAATTACCAGTCAAAATGGTCAAATATCAGGAGAGACCTGAGCCTTTGATGTTAAACTCAAAGTAAAGCATAGAAGGAATTGAGCAAATGCTTCTTGACTGCCTCTCTTGAGAACCAGTGTTGCAGGTCAAAGTTTACAAAGTTTTAGGAGCAGTTTCAAATGGATTACCGTGGAAAAGCTTTGCAGGGCCATGGCAGGCCCTTCTTCCTCCGGCGGCAGCGCAGCTCAGGCAGTGTCTCCCGCAAATGTTCAGTAGGGACCTTGTACCATCTTTTAAAATTTTAACCCTGACCTTGTACTTTTGAGTTCTGTCCCTTCTACTCTCTCTCATGCTGGCAGAATTCGTGCCTTAAAAAAATACCATCATAAAAAGGGAATCCTGCTTCTTTATTTTATAATGTTCACTAGCATTTACAGATGTTTGGGCCAAAGGGCTTTTGGTAATGTCTACATTAAGCCTTTCAAGTGTACTCTGTTAACAATTATTGCAATGTGGGGACCCTAACTCCAAAAGAAAACTGTCTTCATGCCCAAGGGGAAATGGAAAATCAAAACATTGGCCTGAAAGTAAAGAAGAAATGTAAAGAAGAAAAACAAAAAACACTTTCAGGTTTCTGAAGCAATCGTTTTTGGTGTGTATGTGTTCATTTATTTGAACTGAAGTCCCCCAGATAATAAAGTTCTGCGTAAGCTTGAATGTCATATAGGCTAGCAGTATTCACCCCAGCAACTCCCTCACCTCATATAATTCCCAGTTTATAGAAAACAGAATTATAAGACTTTTTTTCTCTTTATTTGGATTTCAGTTAGGTTTAAATCACTCTTTCTAATATTTTGCTATACTTGGTTAATCTAGCAACAAATGCTAATGCCCTTTTGGTAGAATATTTCTTAACCCACTTCTTGGTTTCTTTCTTCTTTTATTTCATTCATTTATTTATTCATTGAGCAAATGTGTTTGGTGCCTCTACTGTGTGCCAGCAAACATTTTCTGGAAAGGACCACATGGTCAGTATTTTAGGCTCTGAGGGCCATCCAGTCTCTGATGTGACTACTCAGTTATGCCTTTGTAGCACAGAAGCAGCCTTGGGTAACAGCAGTGAATGAAGTGGTGTGGCCGTGCTCCAGTAAAACATCATTTAAAATAACGTGGCGGGCCACTTTGGCCTGGCAGCCATTGTTTTGCTGCCACGGCCCTAAGATATAGCAATGAACAAACAGAGAAAGTTTCCCGTTCTCATGACATGTTAGCAAGAGGAGACAAGAAACAAATAAACCAATAGATATATAAATGTTAGGCAATGTTAAGGGCTAAGAAGAAAAATAAGGCAAAGTAAGGGATAGAGAGTGACTGGGCTGGTATTATTTAAGATATGGCAGACAGGGAATGCCTCTCTGCTGAAGTCATGGTTGAGCAGAGACCTATCAAGTGAGGGTCATGGAGGAGGGTGGACAGGCCAAGTAAATAGCAGGTGCAAAGGTCCTGAGGCAGGAACCTGTTTGGTTTGTTTGGAGAAAATCATTGTAAGTAAAGTAGAGTAAGTAAAGGGAGAATGATGAGAACTGAGTCATGGGGGGAACCAGGACCAGATCCAAGGGCCTTGGGTTTCATTCTCCATTAGCTGGGAAGGCACTGGAAGTTTTTCAGCAGAACACTGACATGATCTGTTTTGTGTTTTAAATGATCCCTCTGGCTGCTGTTGGGAGAAGAGACTTGTCAGGGAACAAGGGTGGAAGCAAGAAACCTCAGGAAAAGTCAAATGAGAGATGACAGTGGTGTCTACCATGGTGGCAGCCTTGGAGGTTATAAGCGACTAGATCCAGGATACGTTTTGAGGGTTGAGCTATCAGGATTCACTAATATCTTGCACACCCAGGGTGAAAGAAAGAGAGGAGTCAAGATGAGTCTCTAATTCACAGATAACATTATCTTCTACATAGAAAACCCTAAAGAGCCACCCCCACCACACACACACACACACACACACACACACACACACACAAAATTATAGCTAATAAACAGTTTGCATCTAAACAACTGGAAGAATGAAGTTGCCATTCACTCAGGTGGGGAAGATGATGGACAAAGCAGGTTTGTGGTGAAACTCAAGAGTTCAGTTTTAAATGTGTTCACTTAGGGTTCTCTTCAGATATCTGAGTGGAGGTAACTGGGAAGCAGTTAGATGCACAAGTCTGGCGTTCAGGCGAAAGGTGTAGTTCAGCCGGGGAAACATGGCCAGGATGAGATCATCCAGAACATAAGTATATCTGGAAAAGAGAAGTGATTGTAGAGCTAAACCCTGGTTTTCACAGTCACATAAAAATCAGGAAGGTAAATGGATAAGCACAGACTGACCAAAAAAAAAAAAAAAAAGGGGGAGAGAGAGAGAAAAAAATCGGGAAAGTGAGAAGGATCTTACAAAGGAAGCTGGGAAGGAGAACCTAGAGTAGATGTTTTGATGACCAGGAGGATAGTGATTCATTGAGGAGAGAATTATCTACTCAAACAGAGCACTGAGAGGTTCAGTAGATGGGAAACTGAGAATCAGCTCCAGGAATGCCAGACTGACGTCAGCTCGATGCACAGACTGGATTCTGGACAGGGAGTTTAGACGGAGAGCGCAGGGAGCTCTTCCTAGCAGTTTTGCTATAAAGAGGAACAGAGAAATGGGATAGTTGCTCAAGTGTGCTGTGAGGTCAGGGGAGAGTATTTGGAAATGAGAGATAAGTCCTGCTGTTGTACAGTGATCGGAATGACCCATAGAAAGGAATAATGAACAGATGCTCATTAAACACTTCAGCAGCTTCAGTGGTCCTTCAGATGCTGGGATTCTAGTTTCAAATGAGTTGTGTTCCTTATCTTTTCTTATAATGATGCTGTGGCTATCTTTTCATTATAACTATAAGACACTTTCTGTGCATGTGACTATTAATCTATGTCTTGTGTTCATGGATTGGAAGACTTAATATTGTTAAGATAGATTGACATACCAATGGCATATAGAGCACATTGATAGTCAGGCGAGAGAGCATGGAAATGAGAAGACCTGAATCCTGCTCCTGGCTCTGCCATTTGCCAATGTTGTATCTTTGGAGAAGTTTCTGAGATTTTGTTTCTTTCCTTGTAAAATGAAGACTAACAATAATAACTGTGTGCTCAGAAACAGCAAATTAAATACCACATGTTCTCGCTTAGAAGTGGAAGCTAATCAGTGGGTACACATGGACATACAAATGGAATAATAGACCATGAAAGGTGGGAGGGTGGCAGGGGAGCGAGGGTTGAAAAACTACCTGCTGGTACAGTGTTTACACTCCGGGTGGCGGGTTCACTAAAAGCCCAGACTACACCACTACCCAATATATGCATGTAACAAACCTGCACTTGTACCCCCTAAATACACAAAAATACATAACTGACTATTAAGAATAATAACTGTGTGGCCACTTACCCAGGGTTTTTTGTTTGTGAAAATTCCCTGAAAAATGTGAATCACCACACTGGTATGTAATATTATGAGCATATTTATAATCTTCCTGTTGTTTTGAGAATTTATTTCTTAGGGATTTATGCCAAGAATTCAAAGTTAATTTTCTATGTTGAAGTTAATATAATATACTCTAACTGTAAATAAATGATAACAGCCACATGGCCATCTCAATATTTACAGAAAAAGCATTTGACAAACTCCAACACCTGTCCATGATCAAAACACCCACCAAACTAGGAATAGAGGCAGACCTCCTCAAACTAAAAAGTTTTCTATGGAAAACCCACAGCTAACATCATGCTTAATGATAAAAGAGCAAATGCCTTCCCCCTAAGATTTATCTGCTCACTACTTCCAGTCAGTGTCATCCTGGAAGTACTAGCCAGAGCAATCAGGCAAGAAAAGAAAAGGCATCCAAATTGGAAAGGAAGAAGTAAAACTATGTCTAATTCACAGATAACATTATCTTCTGCATAGAAAACCCTAAAGAGTCACCCCCCTGATATGCACACACAGAAGTATAGCTAATAAACAACTTTGGCAAAGTTGCAGAATATAAGGTCAATATGCAAAAATCAGTTTTATTTCTATACTAGCAATCAGGAATCCAAATTTAGAAAATTTCATTTACAATAGCATCAAAAGAATAAAACACTTAGCAGTAAGTTAACCAAGAAAGTGCAATACTGATACACTGAAAACTATGAAACATTGTTGAAAAAAAATAAAACTTAAAAAAGTGGGAAAAGGTCCTGTGCTCATGGATTGGAAGACTTAATATTGTTAATATAGGATGACAGACCAATGGCATATAGATCACATTGATAGTCATGTGAGAGAGCATCTACAGGTAGGAGTGGGAAGAGACAGACTGCCAAGCATTGTCCCAGCCGCTTATGGTAGGAGCTGGGTGGAATCCTGCTGGTGTGCTTATGCATAAATACATCTATTGCTTTCTGCGCATGTTGTTAATTCCCTCTTTCTGCCTTTCTGAAGCACCTACTTGTGTCATCCCTTCCTTGTATCAGTGGTACATTCCTTCATTCTTTGAGCAAATATTTTTGAGCGTCACCCAGTGCCAGGTACTGTGTAAACTGCTGGGGAAAGCCGCAGACCTGAAGGAGGTAAGAGATGAGGAGGAGAAGGAGGAGGAGACCAGAGGAAGAAAGAGGAGAAGGGCGTTCCAGGCAGACGGAGCTCCAGGCAGGATCCAGAAGGGATGTGATGTGCAGGGGTCACTTGGGCTTTGGGGCTTCAGAGACTGCACTGCCTTTTGGCTCTCAGGCCTGGAACAAACCAACAGAAACCTGTCTTTATTGCACAGTCAGACCTGCAGGAGTACAGCCATATAAACATGCACACTGCCCATCTGAACTGGTAGTGCTGGAACTAATTTTTGCAGGGTTTTTTTGCTTTTGCTTGTTTAAAGTACCCCAGGGCTTTAGTAATGCTGTGCAAACTGATCCTGTGATCCCAAGGCCAGGGGTGCAGGACGCAGCCTGTGGCGCATCTGCTCTGTGGGGCCACTGGGAGCTGGTAGAAGGCAGCCAACCTGTCTGTGTGCATGAAGACATGGCCTGCAGGTAGCTTGCCTGGCTGAGACCAGCTCTTCAGAACATTTTCATGGAGGCAGAAAGCAAAGGAACCAGGTGGAAAGCCTGCCAGATGTTGGAGGCAAAGATCTAGCAATCCTTATCTGAGGTATATGAAAGAGTTATGAATGAAGAGCCTTATACATACATCTATTAGAGAAGCTTACCAGGGCAGGCAGGTGGAATGCTTAGCCCAATCCAAGCAAGGACACAAGTATCCAGTTCAGTATCCCCCTTTGAGAAAAGCCCAAAGACCACTCGCCATGACTCAGCATCTGAGCCCTGAGATGCAGCAGAATTCAGTCTGCAGATGCCCATGGTCTAGGGCCTCAGGACTCTGAACATGCACCCTTCAGAGTTGCACCAGCCACTGTCTGGTTAACTGGCTTAAAGCCCAGCAGGAAGGGCCTGGGGTCAAGTAGGATCCGGCAAACATTTTGGAGAAGTGGAAGCTTTCCTCTGTGCAGAAAGAACTGTGGTCTTCTAGTGGCACTTGCTCCTGGGAAGGAATCAGGTAAATGAGCAGACCTGTGTAGGAACTTAGCATGGAGACTTACATGAAGGAAGTTCTCAGAAGATGCTCACACCCTGCCTGCTTCGTGTAACACTGGCTACTGCCACTCACAGCGGGCTCTGACTTTGCTCAATTCCAAGCGTCACCACCCATCCCTCATTTGGAATTTGCCACACATAACTGAGGGACTGTGGTGCTTTTGCCTGTGTGTATTTGTAGATTCCTATCTCCCCGGTTGTTCTGTAAGCTTCTTTAGAGCAGGGTCCATGCTTCCAATTTTCTTTGCCCCTTGACATGCTTGGCCCAGTGCCCCACACAAATTTTTCATTGACCCGTGTAGATCCCGGTACCGATAATGGTCTGATTTTCTACCTAATCCAGGGCTGCTATCAGATGCCTCAGAGCTGAGCCCCTACAAATTTTGGCTGGAGTCTACCGTTGAGCCCCAGATGGAGCTATTGGTTGTGCAGACAGGAATAATAAAAGATGATTTTAGCAGTTTTTTGTGGTTGTACCAGCAGCCTGTCATCTGAGAGGCTGGAGCCCACTGCTGAAATGGTAGAAATAGCTTGCCTTCTCATGCCAGTTCCCTCTCCATTGTAATTAGGAAGTTGGCTTGTTTGAAATATAATTTCACAGGTGCAGGATTCATCCTCGACAGGTGATTCTGTTTTGATTTTTATCATCACTTATAAAACAGAGTGGGGAAAGAATTCAGACCATAAAGCATATTCCACTGCAAATGAGATATTAGTGTTAAAAATTCTTCAGTGTTGCTAAATATTTACCCAATAGAGGGTTCCTACCTTCTGCCAACCTGAAGCATTTTCTTGGCAAATGTGTCTCATCTGGAACTTTGGAAGTCTTTCTGCATTGCTCCTCTAACTACAGAAATACAACCATCTGTCTGTGCTAGGTAAACAAACTGACCCCTACTCTTCTGTGGTTTTTTAAACCTTTGTTTTAATTTCTTGAAATATGCACAAAATAATTTTGACTCCGCTGATGGTTCTTTTTGTTAGGAGCCAAAAAGACAATTATAAGGAACTCCAGGAACACTGAGTGCATTCCTCTTTTTTTCCGGTGCTATTTGAAACCCCTCTGAGAATTGTATTTTAAAAGTTCCCCACGCTTTCCTTCCTCCTGAGAGCTAGTCATGCATTTTCACATGTTTCCTACTGTTGTATTATTTTATCATTCTACTATAGAAGCTTGGTATTTTTAAAGCATTGGATTTATTTTAAAGTTTATATTTGCCCATATTTAAACTAGTCTTCTACCACAACTAGGTCAGTGGGTATTGACTCATTTCCTTCTATGTGCTAGTTGCCAAATTCATTTTTAAAAAGAAGTATTCATGACCAGGCATGGTGGCTCACACCTGTAATCCCAGCACTTTGGGAGGTCGAGGTGGGTAGATCATGTGATCAGGAGTTCGAGACCAGCCTGACCAACATGTTGAAACCCCGTCTCTATACTAAAAACACAAAAATTAGCTGGGCGTGGTGGCACATGCCTGTAATCTCAGTTACTCAGGAGGCCGAGACAGGAGAATCGCTTGAACTCGGGAGGCGGAGGTTGCAGTGAGCAGAGATCGTGCTATCACACTCTGGCATGGTGACAGAGCAAGACTCTGTCTCAAAAAACCAGTATTCATATTTGAGGGTATTTTTAATGCATTCAAGGAACTACTGTCCTTTGAAATTGTCATCTTAAGAATCTAAATACTCATTCTAATGATGTTGTCATCTTTCAGGAATTCCTATAATGGCTTTTTTTCTTGAGAGCAAGAAGGATGAGCCATGAGGAATGACATCCTGACTTGGGTTTGTTTTTTTTCCCCAACTTTTAAGTTCTGGGGTACATGTGCAAGATGTGCAAGTTTGTTACCTAGGTAAACTTGTGCCATGGTGGTTTGCTGTACAGATCAAGCCATCACCCAGGTATTAAACCCAGTGTCCATGAGCTATTCTTCCTGATTTTTCCCCCTCCCACTACTTCCTCCACCCTCTGACAGGCCCCAGTGAATGTTTTTCCCACACTTGTGTCCGTGTGTTCTCATCATTTAGCTCCCACTTATAAGTGAGAACATGCAGTATTTGATTTTCTGTTCCTGCGTTAGTTTGCTAAGGATAATGGCCTCCAGCTCCATCCATGTCCCTACAAAGGACATGATCTCATTCCTTTTTACAGCCGCATAGCATTCCTTGATGTATATATACCACATTTTCTTTATCCAGTCTATCATTGGTGGGCATTTAGGCTGATCCCATGTCTTTGCTATTGTGAATAGTGCTGCAATGAACAAACACATGCATGTGTCCTTTATAATAGAACAATTTATATTCTTTTGGGTATATACCCAGTAATGGGATTGCTGGGTCAAGTAGTATTTTTACCTCTAGGTATTTGAGGAATTGCCACACTGTCTTCCACAGTGGTTGAATTTACACTCCCACCAACAGTGTAAAAGCATTCCTTCTTCTCCACAACCTTGCCAGCATGTTGGTTTTTGACTTTTTAATAATAGCTATTTTGACTGGTGTGAGATGATACCTCATTATGGTTTTGATTTTCGTTTATCTGATGATCAATGAAGTTGAGCTTTTTTCCATATATTTGTTGGCTGCATGTATGTCTTTTGAGAAGTGTCTGTTCATGTCCTTTGCCCACTTTTTCATGGAGTTGATTTTTTATCTTGTAAATTTGTTTAAATTTCTTATAGGTGCTGGATGTTAAACCTTTGTCAGAAGTGTAGATTGCAAACATTTTCTTCCATTCTGTAGGTTGTTTACTCTGTTGGTTGTTTCTTTTGCTGTGCAAAAGCTTTTTAGTTTAATTAGATCCCATTTGTCCATTTTTGCTTTCGTTGCAGTTGCTTTTGGCATCTTTGTCATGCAAGTTTTGCCCATGCCTATGTCCTGAATGGTATTGCGTATGCTTTTTTCTAGCGCTTTTATAGTTTGGGGTTTTACATTTAAGTTTTTAATCCATCTTGAGTTGATTTTTTGTATATGGTATAAGGAAGTGATCCAGTTTCAATTTTCTGCATATGGCTAGTCAGTTCTCCCAGCACCACTTATTAAATAGGGAACCCTTTCCCCATTGCTTGTTTTTGTCAACTGTGTTGAAGATCAGATGATTGTAGGTGTGCAGTCTTATTTCTGCGTTCCCTATTCTGTTCCATTGGTCTGTATGTCTGTTCTTGTTATCAGTACCATGCTGTTTTGGTTACTGTAGCCTTGTAGTATAGTTTGAAGTCGGGTAGCATGATACCTCCAGCTTTGTTCTTTTTGCATAGGATTGCCTTGGCTATTCGGGCTCTTTTTTGGTTTTATGTGAATTTTAAAATAGTTTTTTTTCTAATTCTGTGAAGAATGTCAATGGTAATTTAATGGGAATAGCATTGAATCTATAAATTGCTTTGGGCAGTGTGGCCATTTTCATGATATTGATTCTTCCTATGAATGAGCATGGAATGTTTTTTCATTTGTTTGTGTCTTCTCTGATTTCTTTGAGCAGTAGTTTGTAGTTCTCCTTGAAGAGGTCCTTCACTTCCCCTGTTAGCCATATTCCTAGGTATTTTATTTTCTTTGTGGCAATTGTGAATGGGAGTTCTTTCATGATTTGGCTCTCAGCTTGCCTGTCGTTGATGTATAGGAATCCTTGTGATTTCTGCACATTGATTTTATATCCTAAGACTTTGCTGAAGTTGCTTATCAGCTTAAGAAGCTTTTGTGCTGAGACTATGGGGTTTTCTAGATGGAGTTTTCATGTCATCTGCAAACAAAAGTAATTTGACTTCCTCTCTTCCTATTTGAATACCCTTTATTTCTTTCTCTTGCCTGATTTTCCTGGCCAGAGCTCCCAAAGCTATGTTGAATAGGACTGACTTTTGTTCAGTTTTGATAGGGAACTGCTGTCACTAGCTTCATCAGCCACTTCAGTTACGGCTTGGCCCTTAGTGACTTTTGTCTCTTTGTTAATTCATATCCACTCTTAACTCTGCAATTCCCTACTCCTGTCACCCCAACCTTCACCCTCACCACCCAAACCCCAGAAATTGATGTAGCATTGTTCCCAAAGAAGAATTCCAAAAACATTTGAGCACTGCAAGCATTTTTTGATTAAAAGACTTACCTGCCTAGGTGACGACTTTTTAGCAACAAAAAATTACATGAATTTACCTTATAGCAAGTATTTAAGCATCAGTCTCATTGTCTTATCTTACCTCACAAGTTAAGTAAACATTTGTTGATTTTGTAATTCTTTAATGAGCACCTGGCTAAGCTTGACACTGGGGAGGGAGCAGTGAACTAAACAGAGGGGGTCTCTGCCCTCAGAAGACTTAGCTGTAGTCTCAATCAGTGGACTGAGAGCTGCAAACTGTTAGCACTGTAGACATTTAGAGAAAAGGACTTAGAAAAGGAGACAATGAGCAGGTATTTCCTGAACAGTGTGAATCTTCTTGAAGGAAGATGTGATAGAAGGGGAGGATGTGGATGGGGAAGTGACAACAGGTGAGATGCACAGAGCCTCCTTCCTGTGGGCGAGAGTCGGAACCTGGCCATCCTGAACCCAGGCTCCCGTCAGGGATGGTGGGAAATACGCCAGACACTCCAGGGCCAGGGAGGCCTGAGATGAGGCTGAGAACCTGGAGCTAGTCTGCAGGCGGCCGCAGACTTTCTCAGGCAGGAAAGGCTTTTGGGGAAGAGTAATCCGGTGTCAGGATTGACAGCCTTTCCCTTAGCTGCCATCGCCCCTTCCTTGTGTTCGACCTCATTTAACGATAGATGGTTCTAGAATTAGCTGGAGACTTGGACCCTAACTTCCCAGGTTTGGGAAACAGTTTGAGAATTGTCATGGTTGATTAACTCTGAAATAAAAGTCTTAGTAAGCTTAGCTATATCACTTCAGGCTGGTCAGAATAATTTTTCTTTTAATTGCCACCATGTCTTCCCGAGGACATACAGAAGACATAACAAATGCTAGAAAAAGGAAGAGGCACGTCTGAAAGCATTAAGATCTTGGTTATATTGATACAAGATTTCCAGAGCAAATACTTTCTGTTTCTCTCCCTGAAAAGAGCTGAACATAGCCAGGCCAGTTCCGTGTAAAGTTCAGGGGAAATCCTGACATGTATTTGTGTACACATTGTTCTTGACACAGGGTGAGATGGGTTCCATCTAATTCACTCCCTTCTTTTGGCAGACACTTTGACTGTCACAGCTCTGCTCACAGGACTCACAGATGGGAAGCCGGAGGCCCCTCATGCCAAGCAGGCAGCCTGGTCAGACCAGAGCAAAGTGCCGCATTTGCCTTCCCTGCCTTTCCCGCGCCTGCCTCCTCGCCCAGTGCTAGTCGCCACTCTTTTTTCCCTCCCTCTCCTTTACTATTTTGTCCGACTTCTTGTTTTCTGAGGGGGACGGGGATGGGAGAGGGGACCAGAGTTGAGTTCAAGACGAGAGAACCAATAAGGCAGGAATACTGCATTCACACTTGAGAAATCCTGCCGAAGCTAATTGTTCTACGTTAAGTGGCATGTTTATGGTTTCCAAGATGGCCTTACTTCTCAGAAATCCCCAATTAGCTATTCCTATTGCTGTTTTACAGACTGAAGGAACAGAGAAGGACACAGTAGCCCCTGCCCTGCATTCTAGCTGTATCACAAGTGACTGAGAGGTCTTGGGCATCTCACAGAACTTCTTGGGGCCTGGTGTCCTCATCAGAAAATTGAGAAACACATCACTTCCTGGCAGTGTCTTCATCTCCAGATTCCACGGCCCTGTGGTTCTGAGACCAGAGTCTGTGCGTCCTCATTCCAAATTCCACTTCTTTATACCGTGTTATTCTTTTTTCTCTGGGATCTTCGAAATATCGGGGGAATCATAAAGTCCTAAAACATAAATATTATGTAAACAAGGTGGCCTTTAAAATGCTTTTGTTGGAACTTTGCTAGAATGTGTTGCTGTATCCATTTGTGCCAGCCTTCTTCGTTTTCAGAAACTGCCCTTGTCAGGATACCAGGGCTGAGACATCTTCTCTGGCTTGCTGTTGAGTCTAAATTGCTCTTTTATTTTAAGTCCTGGGATACGTGTGCAGGAGAGAGTGGCATAACATGTTTAAAGTGCTCAAGGAAAAAACTTTTACCCTAAAATAGAATATCTGGTGAAAATATCCTTCAAACAGGAAGGAGAAATTAAGACTTTCCTGGACAAACAAAAGTTGAGGGATTTCATCAACACTAGACCTGTCCTACAAGAAATGCTGAAGGGAGTTATTTAATCTTAAAGAAAAGGACATTAATGAGCAAGAGGAAATCAACTGAAGGCATAAAACTCACTGGTAACAGGAAGTACAGAGAAAAACAGAATATGATAACACTGTAAGTGTAGTGTGTAAACTATTCCTAAGTAGAAAGACTAAAAGATGAACCGATCAAAAATAATAACTATAAAAAAGAAGACATATTTGTATGCTGTGTTGGGGAAGATGCTCAGTGCTCAGTGAAAAAGGGTATGTCACCAAACAGTATGACCTCATTAAATATACATATTTTAATATAATGCCCATGTTAGTGTATATGTATAAAAATCAGATGATTACCCAGTGCTTAACACTATTCACCGTGGACTGTCTGCAGGTATTAGGATCCTGGGGGGTTTCACTCCCCTGCATTTGCTATTTTTTGCAATGTTTAACTTTTTAACCAGAAGCATATGTTATTTGTGTAAGCAGAAAATGTTATGGAAATACTTTTTTAAATTAAATTAAAAATTAAAATGAAATCATGTGTCCCAAACCCACCAGGGAGTACATATGAAATTAAGAACTTCATTGAGTCAGGAATATAGACAAAAAAAAAAATTGAGACACAACAATTAAGTCATGAAAAAGAATAGAGAGCAGAAATTGCCTTGAGTCCTCCATGTGGCTCCACCAAAGTCAGAGGAAGCTACTCCAGGCTGGGGATTCCCAGAGACATCCCACTCTGCTTGTGATCCCAGATGCCTCCAAGATAAGCTCACCATTTTACTGATGGTGATGGCCAGTTTACTTATGCACAGTTTTAATGGTTACTGTGTTGTATTACATTATGCTAAATTTTGCTGCTTTGGGCTACAACATTGATGTTTCATAGTGTCGTATACATGTTTACTGCCTGCCTCATTTTACCAGAATGTAGCCACTTGGAATAGTGCTTAGCACAAAACACTTATGGGATGTTTACTGACAAACACTGTTAGGAGGTTTATTAAAACCAATATCTTCCCTGTAGCTTTAAATCACGCATGTCTTTTCCACAAGCCATCCCCTCAAATGTCTGACACAGAATCCATGCTCTTCTCATGCTTCTTCTTTGCCAAAATGCTAATTAGACCCATCGGACCCACACAGCAACTCTGCGAATCCAGATCTATTGCGTTTACGTCTATATCTCCTCTCATGGTGCTTACACCTCCTGAGAGCAGGGGCCATGTCTGTTGTATTCTGCTTTGTTTCCCAAGACCTAGAGTAGCCCCTGGCACGTGGTGAGTGTTTAAATGTGTGTTTAGTTGAATGCATGCCTGAGTGCACAGGTGCACTAATAGAAACTGAACTGATTGGCTCTATTAAGTCTCAGACTGTTCAGCATGATTATTAGACTTCTTTTCAAAACAGGGAACTGCGTCTGTGTTGTCAGTGAACATCAAGGGATAAAAACATCCGTCTGAAATTTGTAGATTGCCTATTTACCCTTGAGTATAAGAACCTTCCTTTTCACCTTCTCATGAAGACTCTTGCAAGATCATGTTTGCTTCCTTTCCCGCTTTAAAGACACATTTAGCAAGTGAGTTCAGGCTCTCACCTTCTTTAGCCATTACTAATTTAGTGCCTTCCTTGTTTATCTTTATTATTTGCTCCCATAGAATATCTTTTCCCACTGTATAAGCACTTGTCAGGCTGTACTAATTCAGTCTTCTAGAAAACTCTATATTTTCAAATAAAAGCAGTTGTTATCCTGTTTATATTTTGGTCCTAACTTCTCTTTTTTTAAAGAGCTATGAACTTTTGGGGAGAAATGTTTTAATATTTTCCTTCTTATTCTTAAGAATAGTTTAACCTTATTTTTTTAAAAGGAGAAAGAAAAGATGGTTTTTCCAAGGCTAACCAGCTTTCCTCCAGCCTCTGGATTTGACTATCAATAACATGGAGCATGTTAGTAGACATTCTCTGTTTCCTATAAAGTCATCCTGCCTTTCGCATCCATCCTTTAGAGCCAGAGACATCTCTGCTGGCCTAGGGCAATGCCATTCAGTGATTTATAAATCACCTATCAAAACTGAGGAAAATACTTGCATAAAGCTCATAGAAGCCTGATCATTTGGAAGGGATTTAGCTGGGAAACATTTGAAAGAGAGAAAGGCACGTGCCTTCAGCAGAATTGGCCTAACCTTCTCTCTCATAAACCAGAATTCCCAGCCGACTGGGGGCTTTGATCCTGGCCCCAGTAGTTTCCAGGGTTTATTCTTGCCAAGGCTTGTTTCCTTGCTCAGCCACCTGCCTGGACAGTAATCACTGCCCTGTCATCATAGCCGGGTGGCCTCCCCCTACACTCCTAGCTTGCCGAACACCTCCTATACTACCTGAGCTGGTGCCTGAAAGGTAGTCTATAGGCATGAAGGCAAAGCTTCTAATCTTTAGAGCCCCAAACTAGAAAGAGGATGCATGCTGATTCTAGTAACTGTCCTTTCAAGAAAAATTCCAGACCCTGAGATAGCATTCTTCCCTCCCTTTATGCACATGCACTTTAGTGGTGAAGGGAGTTAGGGAAGCAAATTATTGTTTAATAAGCACATTTTTATTAAGCCTTCTATTTGACTATGAATAATTAACCAGTTAAATATTAAATAATTAACTGAGTAAAATAGATTAAAAAACAAATTTATAGACGTCTTCTGTATTCATCCCTTTTCCTCACTGGGTCGAATCCAAAAGCTGCCAGCACTAGTTATAAAGGTAATAACAGCAATAATTATTTTTGTGAGCACCTACTGTGTGCCAGCTGTTATGCTAGGTTCTTTCTATATCTATCACTAACCATTCAGGGAATCCTGCGAGATAGGATGACTAATACCGATTTACAGATAAAGACACTAATAATTGGAAAAGTAAACTTGCCCAAGGTCAGTCTGCTAGTTTGTGGCAAGGCCAAAATTACACAAGGTTTCTCAGATGCTGACCCCAAGCCTGATCTCTTCCACTCTCTGCTTCTCTGCAATTGCCACAGGGGTTTTATTGAGTGCACATTTCCAGATTATCTGTGGAAAGGGGTTCAGGAATGGGTTATGTGGAACACATGGCCAAGGATGCAATTTTCACCCTCTGGAAGGAGACTTCCAGCCTCCGCAGTCTTCCAGTCTGTCCCAAATGATGCCATCTTTTCCTTTAAGTGCATATGAAAGAACGTTTTGATTGTTGCAAACCACAGTTAGTTCAATGATCATCTGTTTGTCTGTAGGAAGGATCACTTCTGGGTGTTTGTGCTACCACTAAAAGGTATTATGTGAGTCAGAAATAAGGTGTCAGTGGCATAGTTAGTAACATGCATTTTCTCCCGAGCTGATCAGGAATTGGCTCACTTTTTATAAATCTCAAGTTAACATGATTTGGCTTAGAAATGACACAGTGATATATCAGCCCCAGATTCAAAATTTGGGAAATTCTCTCAGTGCCCCTCAAATTCTTTTATTTTTTTCTTTGTCAAAAAATGCATTTTTAAAATTTAAATTTAGACGAATTATTGCTTCTCATCATGAGCACAAGATTTGTACGAGCGCCAGAAATTAGCAGGTGCCTGTATATTGCAACAGGGGCGCCATGGTGAAATTGGAGTCACCTGGGTTTAACAGGAGTCACTCACACTCAGTCTATGCAGCTGTACACTCCACAGCTAAACCATCTTCCTAAAATTCTGAAAACCCAATATAAATTTTACTACTTTTAATATTTTATCACAATGCTCAGTTCTAAAAATCTCCAAGTTAAAGAATGAGAATCATTTTATTTTTTAAACACAAGTAATAAAATGAACATTGAAAGCCAGGTGGATTGAAGAAAAAATTTAAAATGTTTCTTTTTGTGTTCAAAAAAGTTTCAAGTAAATAATAGAACAGGAATATACTTGACACAGAGAGACAAGAGAATAAGACAGGTCACTCTCATCCTCTACCCCAGAAGAAAGCTGGAAAAATGCAAAAGAAGAGCAAGAATTCTCCAGAAAGGTACAAAATTAAGGGATCTAGCATGAAACAAACTTTTAAGGTGAGGACTGTGTCTTGATGTTTCTCAATGTTCTAATCCTCTCCGTGGAGAGTTCAGTTTCCAGGGAAGCTGAAGTCACAGAGGTGAAAGGTGGGATCTCTAATGGCATGGAATTGACCTTACAATTAGGAGCTCTTTTGATGATGTGAAGGAAACAATGAAAGGCCAGATGCCCTGTGGCCTCTGCTTTTTGATAAGTGAGACTCTTACAGAGCAAGCAGCAAGTGTGATGCACAGGTCTGAGTTGCCCTCAGCGTTCCCAGTTTGAAGGACTACTTTAGTACTTGTCAGTCTGCAAAACCTGAATTGAAAGCTGCCTCTCAAACTGATTCTATTGATTGTTACCTCATTTTATCCCTTGATGATTAACCTCATTGCAGGCAGGGGCAGAGTTCAGAAGCCCAGGCACTGCAATGAATTAGATTAATCAGAGTCCCATTCTGAGGTTCTGTCATCCAATGGGTCAGTATAAGACCCATAAATGCGTGTACAGCTCCTGGGAGCCCCTTTCTTAGGCCTGTTTAAGTTCAAATTGGACATATTCCTGGGTTTTCAGATTGAAGAAACAAGATTTTGCTCTGATTTTTGTTAGCCCTGTTTTTTGCAGTCTTTTTGGTTATTTGCTCATTTGTGTCTGTGTTTGAATCAATTGCAATTTTAGTTTCCGGCATTTTACAGCCTATGTTATACTGTGAGAAACAGATTTTTCTGAAGGTACTTTTTTCAGCAGCTACTGTTTTTCCCCAAGCTTTTAATCAGTAGTATTTCCATCAAAATGGTAATTGTCGTTATGATTAGAGACAGGGCCTCCCTCTGTCACCCAGGACAGAGTACAGTGGCGCAGTCATAGCTCACTGAAACCTAGAATTCCTAGGCTTAAGCGATCCTCCCACCTCAGCCTCCCAAAGTGCTGGGATTCCAGATGTGAGCCACTGCTCCTGGCCTGTTGCTATTATTAATGGATATGAATGTGTTATATGTATTACTTTTCAAACTATAGGTTTTTCTTTTTTAACAATAGTCTGTGAATTTTCGTTGATTTAGAGGCCAACTTATAGGTTTTGATGTGACTTACTAGTTCTGAGCCTTCAAGTCTGACCCTGTGTTTAAAGGGGAATGTCAGGTCTTTGCCCACAAATGCCAGGAATAGATTGACAGGCAGAATGTACTCAGCAGTCCCATTAGGGAAGGAATAGGTTTCTCCCACTTGATCTTACTCCAGAGCTGGTGTTCAGTGTCCCAGGTACAGGCCCATGGGAGTGTTTTCCTCTTCACCAGGTACAGTGGTCCTGTTAGCTGCCTGCATTTAGAGGAAATGCAGTGTAGTAAAAATTACCATGTCTGCTGTCGGCAGCACTTATCTGATAAGAGTGTCGTAACACGAATAATGTGTGTGAAAGAACTGAAAAGCTGAGTGATTATTCTGATACAGAAACTGAAAATGAAATCACGCTCTGATCAGCAGTCACTGCCACACATAAACGTCAATGTTGGCATCTTGCATTTTTATTCCTGAGTCACAGAATTCATTCCGTATCTTGTTTAGAAAACAGTAAGTTTCTGAGCACAAAGAATTCTGGAGTTAACTGCGGTCATCTGCCAGGCAGATCCCTCGATCCTGGCAACAGTCACATATACTTGGGGAAACAAGTGTAATTTCTTGTCACCATCATTTTACAGGCAAGAAAAGAGAATCTCAGGGAGGTTTAATGAATTCTTATTATTTTGACCATTGGGTTAGGCCTTGGAGGAGTTACAAGAACATTGTAAAAGATGATACCTTCCCTCAAAGAGGTTATAATCTAGTAGGGATTTAAAAAATAATCTGATCGTGGTAACACATAACAAAAAAGCTCACAGCACTGGGTAGCATGTAGTTGCTAAGTAACTGGCATTGGCTGGGCGCGGTGACTCACGCCTGTAATCCCAGCACTTTGGAAGGCCGAGGCAGGTGAATTGCCCGAGGTCAGGAGTTGGAGACCAGCCTGGTCGACATGTGAAACCCTGTCTCTACTAAAAAATACAAAAATTAGCTGGGTGTGGTGGCGTGCACCTGTAGTCCTAGCAACTCAGGAGGCTCAGCCAGGAGACTCGCTTGAACCTGGGAGGTGGAGGTTGGAGTGAGCCAGGCTTGGGCCACTGCACTCCAGCCTGGGCAACAGAGCAAGACTCCATCTCAAAAAAAACAAAAGTGGCATTGATGGTGTATAAGTGGAGGGTAGAAAGAGAGGGCTTGCTCAGGGTAGCATAGGTCACCTTCACAGAAAGGCCAGGATGAGAAAGAATGCAGAGGTAAGCAAGATGGAATAACGTGAAAGGAAAGGTGACACAAAGTACGGGCAGGACAGCAGGTAAGCCATCCGGCTTGAGGAAGACGGAACAGAAAAGTAGCAGCCAGTAATGCCACAGCGGGCCTTGATGGTGCCATGTGGCAGAGCTTCTTGAACAATTGCACCGGGGTCACTGGAAACTTTGAGCAAAGGTGACATAGTAACTGTTCGAGATGGAACACTCCTGTGGCAGCTATAGACAAGGGAGAGAGACCGGCAGAAGCGTGTTTTCCTGCACTTGGTTTATTAGGGAAATTAAAACATGGTTTAAGTTTTTTCTTGTTGGAACTATTTGTAAGCCAAATAGATTTTGCATATCTTCATAGCTGCACATTCTGAACTCAAAAGATTCAACTTCAGACTAAAATTCTATCATTGTTTCTTCTCTCCTTCGGTAACAAAGAGAAGCTCCATGAGGTGAGGATGCCTAAGGCCTCCCACCACTTGTCCTAAAACAGGCAGAGGCAGCTGGCATCAGAAAAGTGGGCAGCAACATGGAGGGAGAAGGGCATTGTGCAGATTGAGCACATGAAAGTCTATGCACCATCGGGGTGTGGGTTCTTGGAGACTGGGGTCAGTCTTGCTGTAGAGTAGATGTGAAAATGGAAGCTGGCCCATGTGCCCCATGACCTCCTAAAAGTTGGGATATGGAGGATAGAGAAAATGTTAGACAGTTATGAAGAGCAATATTCTGTACCCTTATCATTTAACCATCTGTTCTTTCATTTCAGGAGAAAAGTGAGTATATTTACTATAAAGAGTCTTAGCATTATAAGGCTATTCAGGGAATATGAAGTCACCTGAATGTATCCCTTAAGTAACTAGACATCTGTGTAGGGAGATGGAACTGGCAATGCTGTGTTGAGACAGATATGTGGATTCTCAGTTTCATCACTTAGAGAGTATCTAAAAGGCTAAGGAGGGGACATGGCAGCATGCACCTGTGGTTCTAGCTACTCGAGAGGCCAAGGCTGGAGGATCATATGAGCCCAGGAGATTGAGGCTAGCCTGGACAACTTAGCGAGACTTTATCTCACAAAAAAGGGCAAGTGGCTAAGAACTTAAGGGCAAAACTGAGGACCTCACAAGGCTGCGGGAATAGGGTGCAGCCTTATTCCTGAGTGACAAAATGAAAAAGGAGAGCAGACAGACAGATCAAAGGGAGGGCAGGGGAGTTTTCACAGCCGGAAGGTCACCAGCTAGATTTTGGAGTAAGTGACTTGAAACATTATATTTCTCTTCCCGTCTTCCATGTGGTCTGGGAAGTGGTTAAAGGATGGCCAGAGTAGGTCAACAGAAGCAAAGCAGCAATGAAAGGGTGGTCGGGGGTGAAGTCAGGAACACAGGTATGGGTGAGGACCATGGCCACAGTGACATGGGATCAGTGTCCTTATAATGAAATGGCGTTCTTTCTCTGTGATAAAATAATGTGGAGCAAGCTAAGTGCAATTTTAGCAGGAACGATAAATTTTACCTTTGCTTGTATTTTAAATCATTACCAGAAATGAGGTGCAAATGAAATACATTGTTATCAAATCGTATTATCCCACAGACTGCTATTATTTGTCAGAAATCTGTTTCTGTGAAAAAACTTAGGGACATTTTCTCCAATCAAAAGTACAGATCATACTTAGGAATCATAATTATCTCTTTAACTATCTTTCTGTTTTAGTAATACATAGTTTGTGTTAATAACCCTAGCTTAATTACAGGCTATATTTGCATGATACTTATTCTTTTGTTTAAAAAACTCTTTCCCATATATTCTCTCATCTCAGACTCCCAACAACTAAAGCTCAGAGTGAGGTTTTATTTCTCATTTTAGAGACAATGAAGAAACGTAGCTTGATATTAATCAGTGTTGTCTTTTATTTGAATGCTTAAATGTGAAGGGAACTATGCTAGTTTTTTTATATATGTATGTATATATAATCTCATTTAATCTTTATGACTAAACCATGGGATAGTTATATCCCCATTTCCTCTGGTTTTGAGGTACCACAAACTGAGATCTGATTGATCTTAAAGTCCGCAGCTTGAAATTATGGTAGTTTACTGAGCATGTGACTTACCTAAGCTCAGGAGGCTAGCAAGTGATAGAAAAGGAGAATGAGACAGTCTATTCACCCTTAATTTTCCCATGCAATTCTAGTGTGAAATTTTAATGTAATAGATAATCTCATAAAAGCATTGCACCTTATAAATTACATTTTATTCTGTATATGTATATTATGTAACATATTATGTATTTGTGTTACATTACAAATGTATTAAAATAATCCATACAAATAATTCTTATGTTGTTGGAAATTCTTAGAGACCTGAATGCTTTAAGTACTATATTTTCTTTACTATTCCTTTATGTAGTTAGTAGAATTCATTAGATGGAAAAATCACATGGAAATGCTTAGCTATAATTAAAGCAAAATTAGCAAGCCAGTTTGCATTGAAATGTGGGTGTTCAATTCAACAAGTTTATATAGAGCACTTACTATGTAAGATGTTCCAGTCTACACAAAGATAAGTAGATAATATCCTTCTCAGAAGAAATTTATAGTCCTTCTTTAGGCGATTATGTTGAGTAAATCCAAATGCTCTTGAAAGGGATTATTAGAATTCCTATTTGGGGATTACGCCTAGTAAAACTGAATGCTCTTAAAAGAGATTATTAGGATTCCTAAGTATTATTTTTATTTTACATTGGAGAAAGAGCATTCAAAGAGAGAGAAATGGTTGAGTGTAGATTGAAGTACATATTCATAAAACTATAATACGAAACAGAATGTAAGAGAAAAAGAAATAAGTGTTTTGGAGGAGCGTGAGCAAGGAACTGTCCTATTATACTGACATAGAAGGGAAGTCTGCAAAAGCCTCAAGATGCAAACGATGTTTGAGATGAGCCTTAATGGATAAAGAGAGACCCAGAGACATATGGTGAAGGGCATAATGCACCAAGGGGATGGTGTAAGTAAAAGCAGAGGCTAATTTTTCTTGTAGGTAGAGTATTTGTAGAGCAATAAAAGGCATGAGACTGAAGACTGGGGCCTTATTGTAGAAGGTCTAGAGTACTAGGGTGAGGTTTCTGAGGGTAAATGCAATAGAGTGGAAAACAAATACTGAACTGGGAATAAAGAGTTATCTGGCCAAACTTAGGAACTGAGTGACCTTAGACTAATCAGTTAATCTTTTTGAGCTTTTTTTTTTTTTTTCTTTTTTTTCTTTTTTGAGACAGTCTCCCAACGTCACCAGGCGCCAGGCTGGAGTGCAGTGGCGCAACCTTGGCTCACTGCAACCTCCGCCTCCCAGGTTCAAGCAATTCTCCTGCCTCAGCCTCCCGATTAGCTGGGACTACAGGTGCGCGCCACCATGCCTAGCTAATTTTTTTGTATTTTTAGTAGAGACAGGGTTTCACCATGTTGGCCAGGATAGTCTCGATCTCTTGACCTCGTGATCCACCCGCCTTGGCCTCCCAAAGTGCTGGGATTACAGGCGTAAGCCACTGCACCTGGCCCTTTTTGAACTTTAACTTCCTTGCTGTAATATGGAGGTGGTAATTATGGTTTCAAAGGTTGGGCATCAGTGAGTAAATGCATGGGGAAGTATTTTGAAAACTAAAACGCAACAGGAGGCATCACCATCTTCAGAGTCACCATCGCCATCGTCATCATCATTATGATGTGATGATGCATATGAAGTTGTTTTTCGTTTTTTGGTGTTTTGTTTTTGTTTTTGTTTTTGTTTGTTTTTGTTTTGAGACGGAGTCTGGCTCTGTCACCCAGCCTGGAGTGCAGTGGCACAATCTCAGCTCACTGCAACCTCTGCCTCACAGGTTCAAGCGATTCTCCCACCTCAGCCACCTGAGTAGCTGGGATTACAGGAGTGTTTCACCACACCCAGCTAATTTTGTATTTTTAGTAGAAACAAAGTTTCACCATGTTGGCCAGGCTGGTCTCCAACTTCTGACCTCTGGTTTTCCGCTCCTGGCCTCCCAAAGTGCTGGGATTACAAGCATGAGCCACTGCATCTGGCCTCATATGAAGATTTTTATAGCAGTGAAATTTTTCTGAATTAGGAAAATTCAGTTTGCAGCTGTGTGGAGGGTGGACTGCGAACAGAAGAAAGCAAACCAATCAGGACACTGTTAGAGTACCCAGGTTAAAGATAATGAAAGTGTGATTCAGATGGCAGATCAGGTAACAGAAAGGAGTGAAAGGTAGACACACATTGCAGAGATTCAGTGCGGAATGTTAAAGTGAGCACCCATTCTGCTCCAGGCTCTGTATTAGGTGCTGGGCCACCAGACAAAAATTATACAGCCTTGAGGGGTTCATCACAGGTTAGAAGGGAGGCACAGATATGTATAAACAAGTAACCACAACAGAAGGGACGAGTGTTCTAATAGAGACCTGTAAGTGGGAAATGTGGCACAAAGGAAGGCTGAGTCAACAGTGGCTTGGTTTGACCAAAGAATGCTTCTTTGGAAAGGAGGAAATGGAGCTAGGTCTCGATGGATGAGTAAACAACCCAGCAAACAATAGGAGGTTGGGAGGTGCTACCAGCATGTGCAAAAATCATGGTATAATCAGGGGCTCTCAGCCTGGGAGGCTGGAGATGGCTAGAATGTACAAGGTCTTGGATCCACTTAGGGTAGCCCAGGATGTGGTAAGTCCAGCTGCTGGGTGAACTTCAGCAAATCACTTAACCTTTTAGTGATTTCCTTTCCTCCTCTATAAAATAAGAAAATAATAAATCCTACCTTTCAGGGTGGGTATGAGAATTAAGTAAACCATGTAAAGCATTTAAAATCATATATAATATATTTTAAATGTTTAATAAATGAGAATTTTTGTCATGATGAGGGAGGGAGTGAAAGAGAAGGAATGTGGGATAACTCGAAGTGTGCTGACTTGAAGAGTTTATGTTGCTGCCATTGATGGGACGTGAAATACAAGAAGAGGAAAAGTTTGTGTGGTAGAGAAGTGTAGTTTTGAACATGGGGAGTTAGTTTGAATCGCTCATGAACACCCAGGTTGAGACATCTAGAGTGGGCACGTTGGACCTGGATGTGCGTTTAGACATCACCAGCATGCTAGATGGTTTTTAAAGCCACAGTAGTAAGATCAGCCTGGGAAAAAAAAGGTAGTGAGAGGAGGGCTGAACACAAACACCCAAGGAACAGTGAGAGAAAAGAAGCTTCAGCAAAAAAGAATGAGCATGAGATCTCCGAGAGCAGAGCTGGGCCAGCAGAACAGCTTGGGAGCCAGGGGAGAAGAGAGTTAGGAGGAAGTGAGCATTGTGTATAAGACACAGTCACAGTGCCTGCCAGTGGTGAGCTTTCAGGAAATGTTCATGCGGGAATGAGTGGGTGCTCAGGGATGGACCCCAATTAAGGTACAAAGATTAGGAGGACGGTTTCTACCCTTAAGAATCACAGTTTAGTGGTCTCTCAAAGTTTGTCTGCTATTCCTCTCGGACAAACTGTATATTAAACAGATTTTAACCTGAAAATGTCAGTTATAAGAAGCTGTTTGTCTAGGAAGTGTTCTTTTGAAAGTACTGTTACTCATTTTTTTATGGACTTTTCATTTTATTTATTCCTGAGTTGCTGGAGGACATGCTGAAATAATAATTCATCTCTTTGGGTTTTAGTAACAGTCAGAGACAAAATGCACAAATGTGAGACATTCTGTTACACAGAGGGAGTCTGTATGCAGTGTTAACATAGACATACCGGGGTGGTATGTGCAAGTCTGATATCTAATCATGAGTAATTAGTTGGTACTTCACAATTTTGGCCCCTGAGGATCATAACGGTGTGAACTGTGTAAGCCAAAGCGTGATTGCGGAGGAAGCTATTGAGTGGCTGATTAGCAGTGAAATGGACTCAGGGACACATCAGAGAGTCAACGTAAAAGGAAAAAGACAATTGGTTCAATAGTTTGTAATTGATGAGTAATTTCTCCGCAAAAGAGTTGAGGCCACTTGTAGCAAAAACACATCTCCTCTCCAGTAATGAAAATGGAAGAGGAAAATCAGAAACCTTGTAGAGGAGGGATTGCCCTGTGGGAGAGCCAAGGTGTAGAAAACCCACTTGTGTCTTCATGGCTTTCTTAATCAGGTAGCAACAATATGGGTAAGAGCTGACCAGGTCCTAGACAAGGTGGCCCAACTCTGAGAATGACGAATAGTTCCCTGACTCCATGGACAAAAATGCCACTGTGGACACAAACTTGACAGTCCTGCTTACCAGCCTCCTCAAAGGGAGACCAAGGCAGCAGCAGATACTTGCAGGGCAGAGGTGGGAGGAGAGTGGGACATTTTAAAGTGTCGCTGGATCCGCCTTTGCTTTCCTGGGGGAGCGTTGGTAATGGCAGAATGGAGAAGGGACACCTGGAATGCGTATGTGCCCAACCCACCTAGTGCCTGTGTCATGTGTCATGGTTTGGAAGAGGTGATATGGGGTCATGGCTTTGAATACACTTGCCCTCCCACGGCTTCCTGTGTGGGTTCTGCACCATCTGAGGTGCTGGGGAAGGTGAATGACCCAAGAAAAGAAGGGGCACCACCATTCCCAAGAGCCCTTTCATTCCAAAAGCCTGATGGAATCCCTTTTCAACACCCACCCGCCTGCCAAAGGGAGGTAAGGAAATGTCCTCAGCTCAAGAGAGAGAATCTCTCACATTTCTGAAAATGTGTCAACCACTGCTTCTGTGCTTGCTTAGGTTTGGAAGTGCAGGCAAATCAAGAAATAGGGTTCAGCCGGGCTCAGTGGATCACACCTGTAATCCCAGCACTTTGGGTGGCCGAGGCAGGCGGATTGTCCAAGGTCAGGAGTTCAAGACCACCCTGGCCAACATGGTGAAACCCTGTCTCTACTAAAAATACTATAATAGCCAGGCGTGGTTGCTCACACCTGTAATCTCAGCTACCCAGGAGGCTGAGGCAAGAGAATCACTTGAACCTGGGCAGCAGAGGTTGTAGTGAGCCAAGATCACGCCAGTTGTCCACCAGCCTGGGCAACAGAGTGAGACTTCATCTTCAAATAATAATAATAATAATAATGGGATTTGGATCCAATTCGTAAATGCCAAGTTGGCGTCCTGGTCATTAGAAATCAATATAATTCTATAATCATTTATTGATTGCAACTCTCTTCCAGAGGTGAGACTGAAGGTGAATACTGGAAGTGAATAAAACTACCCTTCTCTCCATCTCCCAAGGCTTAGAAAAAGTGTGTGTTAAAAAGTGTATGAGAAATTATTTCATGTCAGGCTCACACTGTGTTCTTAATACTGTGTTATAAGAAATGACACCATTCTCTCTCTGTATTTCATAGGCGTGATTTGTTTTTTCAGTCTCCATGAATGACATTTTTATGAAGACCAAAGTGATGTGTGGACCTTATTGAGAACTGATACTTTATTTCTTATTGTATAAATAACTCCTCCAATAAAGATACCTAAAGTTAAAAGTACCTTATGCATTCCTTCGGAGACAGCCTATGAATTTTATGGGATCAAGTCCAAGTCCCCTTTGTGTGGCGTTTTCCATAGAACTTTTGCTACTATATTGTCCCTTTACTCAGGGCCTTAAATTAAGTGAAAATAGGACAGCCTTGCAGACCTTTTTAAGGTATAAAGGGAGCATGGGGACAGCCAGGGAATCAAGAATTTAAAATTAGGAAAATAAATCATAAAAGTGGATTTCACATCTTTTAAAAAAAATGCTTTCAGCTTTTGTACATTTCCTACCCTTCTGCTTTATGGAGGCCTGTTTGTACAGCTGCTTTACATACCGCTGATTACTGTCTGTATCACAGTATTTGTTTTTATCCCATCCTTCAGGAGATGACCTGGCTTCCACCACTTTCTGCTATTCAAGCACCTGGCAAAGGGGAACCAACCAAATTTCCATTTCCAAATAAGGTGAGATCTTGCATCCCTCAAGAGGAATATGCTTTACTCATGCAGGCATTTCTAGTGGGCAGTGGGTTTACCCTTGATTGTCTTTTCTCCTCTAAATATTCCTGCCAGAGGCACCTGAATCTGCTCCTTAACAATTTGCAAGCACATATGTATTCATTTATCAAATGTAGAGAATCAAGCCTCCAGTCTTACTTACCTACACTTCTCTGCAAAATGTGATACTTACTGTAATTATCATTTTATCTAAAAAACATTTGTGAAGTTGAAATGCATCTTATAATCATTTTAAACATTCAATGTGATGTATAAAATTGTATGTCCTGGATTTTTCTGGAAAGCTGTTATTAAATTAATGATGTATCTTAAAATCAATGTCTTAGAGTTGAAGACATGTGGTATTTAATTTCCCTGAATAGCTTTTTTAAAGTCTAAGATATTTTCTAGGACTTAAAAAAAGATAGCTATATTTTCCAAGGAAAAGCACACCAAAAAATCGGCTACAAAATAAATGACTGTATACATGAGTCAAATAGTCTTTCTTTGATTTGAATAACTGACACATACTACATACTCATTATAAAGGATCAAATTATGCAAATGGAAAGAGACCAAAATCTCAACGTCCCTGGCACCCCAAGCCAGAGATTATTTCCCTACCCAGAGATTACTATCAAGAGTTTAAAGTATGTGCCATTTTAGTCATGTTCCCTGTGCTTTATAGGTACATATATACATGTGCAATTTTTCCAATTCCTAAGTTTTGTACTACTAAAAGTATTTTTTCCAAAAGTTGATTTTTTTCACAATATGTATCATTGCTAAATATCAATATCACAGCTTTCTGGTTGGGCACAGTGGCTTAAATCTGTAATCCCAATGCTTTGGGAGGTCAAGGCAGGCGACTCAGTTGAGGCCAGGAGTTCAAGACTGGCCTGGCCAACATGGTGAAACCCCATCTCTACTAAAAATACGAAATTAGCCAGGCATGGTGCTGTGTGCCTTTAATCCCAGTTACTTGAGAGGCTGAGTCAGGTGAATCACTTGAACCCAAGAGGCAGAGGTTGCAGTGAGCCTAGATTGCACCATTGCACTCCAGCCTGGGAGACAGACGGAGATTCTGTCTCAAACAAAACAAAACAAACAAATTAATAAATTAATATCAATATCACCACTTTCTAATGTGAATTATTGAAAGAATTGATCATTGCCATTATCACAAAAATAAATTCCATTCTAAGAATTGATTTTTAGTTCTCATAATAAAATGTATCTGAAGACCTTGTCAAGTGAATATATGGAGATTTTCTTCATTCTTCAAAACAGCAGCAAAATATTTTGTAGTATAAATTTGCCATAATTCATTTAATCAAATTCCTTTCAGTGAACACTGGGATGGCTTGTTATTATTACAAACACTGTTAGAACAAATGCCTCGTTGTGTACCTGCTATTGGCATAAGGATACCTTAAGTAGGAATTGTGGCTCTGGGCATCAGAAGCCACAGTTACTTGGGACTGTGTTTCAAGAGTACTTTTGGCCGGGTGTGTTGGCCCACACCTATAATCCTAGCATTTTGAGAGACCAAGGCACGAGGATTGCTTGAGGCCTGGATTTGAAGACCAGCGTGGGCAACATAGAGAGACCCTGTCTCAACAAAAACATGAAAAAATTAGCCAGGCATGGTGGCACGCCTGTAGTCCCAGCTACTTGGGAAGCCGAAGCCGGAGGATCACTTAAGCCCAGGAGGTTGAGGCTTCAGTGAGCTATGATCACGCCACTGCACTCTAGCCTGGGTGACAGAGCAAGACCCTGTCTCAAAAAAAAAAAAAAAAAGACAAGATAGTGCTTTTTACATATCTTTGCCAATGGTTATTATCATCTGGGTTTTTTATCGCTGTGTATGTATGATGAATGAAGAGTTGGTATCTTGTTGTTTTAATTTGCATTTTCCCAATTACTTCTAAGCTTGAGCATTGACTGTTTTTCTTTTGCAAATTGCCTTTTCATTACCTATTGCCACTTTTTAAAAACTGATTTGTAGGAACTCCTTAACTCTTATTCATTTATCTATTATATATGATGCAATTACTTTCTTGCAAACCTTTTTATCTGCCTTTTATACTAGCAAAGTGTTTAATTTTTCTGTCAGAGAACAAAGATCTTTCCTGCTCCAACGTTCTAACAATGTTCTCTATTTTATTCTAATTCTTTTATACTTATTTTTTAGTTGTAGATTCATGATGTAGGATTCTAGTTTCCTTCTTTTCAATGGTCAGTAAGTTGTTATAATACTATCAGTGTAACAGCCCATTCTCCCACCACTGGTTTGAAGTGTCAGTAGTTGAGTTTCTCATAAATACCTGGATTTGTTTCAGGACTCTCTATTCTGTTTCTTGACATGTTTATCTAATTCTTTCCCAAGGACTCATTGTTTAAATCAGAGATCAAGAAGCTTTTTCTGTGAAGGATCCGACAGTAAATAGTTAAGGCTTTGTAGGCAACACCGCAATGAATGAAATGTGGCATCTTATTGGTGGGATCCACACGAGAACCCATGTGAAGTTCCTAGGCTTCTAGCCCTTTCATTCAGTACAGGGGAATTTAGCTGAGTAGTTTGTTCAATATGTACTTCCAGTGGCATCCTGGCATCCTTATAATAAAATGCACAATGCTTACAATCTTTGCACATAATCTAGCCAAAATAATGCAGACCCAAAATAGAATCATACACATTTATGTTATGAATAGGTATCATGGTATAAGTACAACTTTTGATGTAACTGGGCACATGCCAAAGCAGTTTGTTGTGACTTTTCCAAAAATACTGTACCAGTTTGTTCTGTTTTGTTTCATAGAGATACTTAAGTGCAAGTAACAACTTGACTTCTGAGGTAAAATTAAGACTTTTAATAATTAGTACAATAATTTCATTTTTTAGCTCTATTGAGATATAACTGACAAATAAAAATTTATATATTTAAGGTAAACAACTTGATTTTTTGATATTGTGAAATAATCACCACAATCAAGCTAATTAATATCTCAATAACCTCACATAGTACCATTTTCTTTTCTTTTCTTTTCTCTTTTCTTTTCTTTTCTTTTCTTTTTCTTTTCTTTTCTTTTCTTTTCTTTTCTTTTCTTTTGATGGTGATGAGAACATTACCTCCTAGCATATTTCTAAAGATCTACCCTCTTAGCAAATTTCAAGTATACATTCTTGTTAACTAGTCACATTTCTGATCGCCATATATTTTCATTCACACACATATATGTACACACACACACACACACACACACAGAGCGTACACATGAGCATAGACTGTACTGAGTGAACTAAACCAGACACAGAAAGACAAATACTGTATGTCATGACCGATACGGAGACTCTAAAATGGACACACAGAAGTGGTGAGAAGAATGGTGGTTGCCAGGGGCTGGGGGAGGGGACAATGGGAGTGTTAGTCAAAGGATACAAAACATTATTTATGCAAGATAAATAAGTTCTGGAGACCCTATGAACAGAAATATGACTATAGTTAAAATTTTGTATTTTGAAGTTGGAAAACAGGCTGGGCGTGTTAGCTGAGGCCTATAATCCCAACACCTTGGAAGGCCAAGGTGGGCAGATCACCTGAGGTCAGGAGTCTGAAACCAGCCTGGCCACTATGGCGAAACCTCATCTCTACCAAAAACACAAAAATCAGCTGGGTGTGGTGCTGCCCACCTGTAATACTAGCTACTCGGGAGGCTGAGGTAGGAAGATCACTTGAACCTGGGAGGCAGAGGTTGCAGTGAGCTGAGTTCCTGCCACCATACTCCAACCCGGGCAACAAGAGTGAAAATATGTCTCAAAAAAAAAAAAAAAAAAAAGACAGAAAACAAGAAGTATTTTATTTTTCATTCAAAAAAATACATTACAGCTAGTGTGTGACTTACGACCACGGTCGGGACTGCGGACCGGTCGTAACACGATTTGGTCGTAAGTTGAGCAGGCTATATGTACAGTTGAAATGGTGCACACGGAAATGGTAGTGCTGCCAGAAGCTGGCCCGCACTGTCGTACGCCCAGCTGGGCAACGTTTGCGCTGCCAGACGCGGAACAGTCGTGGCTAGCGATTGTGGTCTTAAAGTCGAATGGTCGTATGTTGCATAGGTCGTAAGTCGATCAATACCTGTATTATCTATCATGTGGGGCACAGAATTTCAAATTTAAATGAAAAAAAAGTGTCTTATTTAAGACCACTATAGGATTTGCATGGAGCTATTTCATTTCTAGATCTTTTCACCTTGCCCTTGAAAGAAAGAATAAGTGACTTTACAAAGTGTAGGAGCATTGCGGATTTTAATAATGCCTTTTTCCAAAAACTCACTGTGAATACTGATAATGTATCTTATACCAATGAAGCAAGACTGCTTGAGTTTCCTATTTCTATTATAACAAATTGCCGAAAACTTAGTGACTTCAGACAACACCCATTTATTATCTAACATTTCTGGTGGTCAGAAGTCTGAAATCTGTGTCACTGAGCTAAAATCAAGGCGTCAGCAGAGCTGCAATCATACTGAAGGTGCCAGGGAAAGATTTATTTCTTGCTGTTGCCAGTATCTAGAGGCGGCCACTGTTCCGTGGCTCATGGCTCACATCACTGTGACTTCCACTTCCCTCTTACCCTTCCACATCTGCTTGAACTCTCCTGCCTCCTTCTTTCCCTATAAAGACCCTTGTGATTATATTGGGCCTGCCCAGATGATCTCCCACCTCCAAATCATTAATCACATTTGCAAAGTGTCTTTCCATGGAGGTAACATAGTCACAGGTTCTGGGAATTAGGGCACAGACATCTTTGGGGGTGCCATTATTCTGCCTATAACCAAGAGTATTACTAATTTTCTCACAGAGTGCACCTCTTTTAACCTCCATCTCAGCAAATTTGTATTGACAGCTGGGCCTTGCAATTCGTTAATGAGACAATTAACGTTCGAGATGATCATCATTTCTAGTGTGTAGGAGCTAAAACTGTTTTTGGAACTTTAGGTGCAAAATCTCCGAAATGACTAATAAACAATGGAATTAAGCCCTTATTAAAATTGAAGGGGCAATTTGACCTCACAAGGAAACTTGATTTAACTGTGGGTTCTGAGTCACCAGTACTACTAAATTAATTAGCTGAATACTACTGAGAATTTCCTCATTTTGTCTGGGTATTGAAGGACATCATATATAATAAAGTCAATTGATAATGAACTTGGCTATTTTCTATTCTCTGTGGACTTAATTTGGAGTCACAATTCCCTGGACAAACACCACCAGACATTTCTGCCTCATTCTTCAAATCTCAAGAGTAATTGAATTTGGTAAAGAAAAGAATGCATGACTCCTTTAAATTGTCTGCCATTATCGAGTATTTCAACCAAGAGAGAAGAAAATGTATTTTCTTTGCTTTTTCCCTTTCATTTCTGCAGCAATCTCATACATTTTGAAATGCAAATAAAGAACTCAAAATGTAGGGCATTTTCCACCTTCAGGAAGGTGGATGTCCAAAGCTAAGGCCATTTCTCAAGCATTCACATGGCCATGGGTGCTGTATCTGGTAGGATCAGACATGGCCTGAAACAGCTTTTTTTTTTTTTTGAAACCAAGTTTTGCTCTGTTACCCAGGCTAAAGTGCACTGGTTCGATATTGGTTCATTGCAACCTCCGCCTCCTGGATTCAAGCAATTCTCATGCCTCAGTCTCCCTAGTAGCTGGGATTACAGGCACCTACAACCACGCCCAGCTAATTTTTGTATCTTTAATAGAGACAGGGCTTCACCATGCTGGCCAGGCTGGGTCTCAAATTCCTGACTTGAAGTGATCTGCCAGCCTCGGCTTCCCAAAGTGCTGGGATTACAGATGTGAGCCACCGTACCCGGCCCTGAAACTGTTCTTGCTGATTGATTTTTAAAGCATTATACAGAAGAATTCTAGCATCTTCACAGAACTGAGAATCCTATTGCCTTTCTCTTTACCCATCAGAATGGGAAGGAAAGCTAGCAAGTGTGAAGGGAAAGTACTTTGAAGTTGGAAAGTTTATTATACATCTCCTTCTTTGGGTTGCTCATGTGCTTCAAAAACTACTGCAAAATTGTGTGCACTAAAACTCCATGTTTAGCATTACCTCAAAATAAGCATTTAAATTAATTGTAAATCAAATTATTTCAACTGTTTTGAGCTTTATAGAGTTAAGAATGAGGGTGTAGGGAGACCCAACTAAATCAGGTGCTAATTTTTTCTACCATAATTAGCTTTCCATGGGAGTCTGAAAATATAAGAAGATATATTTCCACTTCTTGTCTTTTGTAGTTCCAGCAATGGACTAATAGAGTAAAAAGGAGAGGCGTGAGGGGTGGAGTCATTCCCAGGTGATTTCACAAAGCCATTTTTTAAGTAATGCCTTCATGGTATACTGTCTTGCCTCACAAACATAGCTAAAGAACTGCTGTATTTCACTGACATAAGGTGCATTTTTTTTTAACATTTTAAGGTCCCTAAAATCAGGATTTGTTTTACAGTTGATGGCATCTTCCAATTAATTGGCAGCAACTGGTAGTACATGAGATAATGCAGCCTTATATGATTTGGATGGCCTGTTACATTTAATGAAATATGATATTTAGTATTTCATTGAAGGGCTTTCTCAGATGCCAGTATACCTGATTATATCTTCAGCAAGATGATTTGTATAAACTTTTCTTCACAGCTAAATACCGTATTTAAAGGAGTTTTAGGATTCCCATGTACCAAAAAATAGTTTCGGTTTTGGGACTTTAGGATTTAAAGATGGAGAATTAATTCCCATGTGTAGGTATTCTTCCAGGTATCAGGGAGTGGCTTTCCCTCTATGCAACTGACCTCCAGAATAACACACATTTGTTGAACAATGCTAATAAATCAAAAGCAGCAGATTAACCTTGAAAATGTCCTGATATGGGATGACAGGCAACTTTTTTACACTTTCCTGTTTTGCTAATTTTTCTTTAATGAATAGGTGTTACAGAGCCATCCTTGGGTCAAGAAGGTAATAATAGTAGCCTTCCTCATGTGAGACTTGCTATCAAATTGTGTATTTTAAATATGTGCAGTTTGTGTTATGTCACTTACACTTTTTTTTTAAAAAGTCATTGTTGAAAAAATAATTATAGTAATGGAAGTGTGATACAGTGCAGCAAAAACATTAGAGTCAAGAAGATTTCAAAAAGCAGGGTAACCCTTGAGCTTACCTGTGCAGAGCCTCGAAGGAAGAATGAAGTTTGCTAGCAGAAAACAGAAAGCAGCAGGATGGAGCATTTCAGGGGGAGGGGATCAGAACACGATACACAGCTGGCAGTGTTGGGGGTGGCAGTCACATCACTTTCAACCCTGGGTTCTAATGATTTGTACAGATGTCACCTCCAATCTTAACTTGCTGGACTCATTTCTGTGACCCTTAAAAAGTCTAATAGAGAATCTTGCAGGCCTGGTAGAGTGCTCCTAGAGGACAAAGCCAGTGCACAGAAGGGGTGGACTTCCCCAGGCATCTACCTACAGAAGACATTTGCAAGGGGAGAGAAGACCTGTGAGACGGAAGCTACACATATGTGGGTATCTGGGTGGGGTGGCAGGAGACACAAAAATGGAAAGGGCTTCAGTGTGTATTCCCTTTGGAGAAAGGAGCTTTGGTCTCCCTGTGTTCTGAACCCAGCCTCGCTCTGGCTCCATGAAGAATGTCCTGCATAGTCTGTGGGGCCTCTGGGGTTTTGCAGCTGCTGGACAGAACAGTGTTCCTTCAGAAGCAGCAGCCCCAGGACCTGAGGTTTGCCAACAGACACCTTATCAGGGTATCTGATAAGAGGACCTAAAACCTGGGAGTGGTCCAGTAAGGTAGCTGACTCCTCCACAAGCAGGCTGGCCAAATGCCAGTAAGAATGATAATGGGACATTATTTGTACCCACAGAGTGGCACAGTTTAGAACACTGGGGTGAGAGTCAATTACTTTTGAGCTAACATTTGTTGTTTCAGTGTACCACCAAGAAAACCTCAGCTAGCAACATGAGATTATATATTAGGGACAAAGTCTTTGATTTTATTCTTGCCTCTCCTGCAGAAGACTTCCACAGAGATTTGTTTTGTTTTGCTATGTTTTTTATACCAATTTCTTCAACCATTTTCAGTCTCTCTTCACTCCCCACCACAAAAAACAAAAATAGTGGTTAATTACACAAGTGTTTTAGTTAAAATTTAAAGTTTACTATCTATGAGATACATGATTTTATGGTGTGTAATCCTAATTCGGGTCACCTGTAAGTTCATCTTACATTCTCTGCTGAAGAGTCTGTGATCAACAATCATCCTCTGGGTTTTAGGACACACCAAGAAATTAAAAATTTTAGCTGGGCATGGTTGCACATGCCTGTAGTACCAGCTACGAAGGCAGGAGGATCACTTGAGCCTAGGAGTTTGAGGCTGCAGTGAGCCAGGATCATGCTACTGCACTCCAGACTGGGTAACAGAATAAGATCCTGTCTCTAAAAAATAAATAAAATAAGCCAAGTGCAGTGGCTCACACCTATAATCCCAACACTTTGGGAGGCCAAAGCAGGTGGATCACCTGAGGTCAGGAGTTTGAGACCAGCCTGGCCAACATGGCGAAACCCTGTGTCTACTAAAAATACAAAAAATTAGCGGGGCCTGGTTGCTGGGGCCTGTAATCCTAGCTACTCTCAGGAGGCTAAGACAGGAGAATTGCTTGAAGTTAGAAGGCAGAAGTTGCAGTGAGCTGAGATCATGCCATTGCACTCCAGACTGGGCAACAAGAGCAAAACTCTGTCTCATAAATAAATAAATAAATAAAATAATTCGATTTCCCATTTGTGTTAACAGTCTTAGAAAAAATTCTGTTTTTTTTTTTTTTTTAAATGAGCTTAATGCTGGAAACTATGTCAGTTACCATTCTTGTCAATTTGTTGGTGTGTATTTCCCCTCCCTAGTACAGATGCCTCCAAATGGCCCAGATCTGCAGATAGCACAGAGGAGTTAACTAAATGGGACTCCAAGTTTTTTTCACATGCCAAAGCTAAAACTAATTTATGTACAGATATAAACTCTTAAATTCCCTAGAAAAGAAGGAAAACATACCAATCTACTTGGGAGATTTAATTGTGTATGCCTTCTTAGTAACAGCGTCTATCCAAAATAGGCCAAAATCATTTTTACAGATGATATTTTAGTCCATCATTTCAGGAACAATATTTCATCTTCATATAATCATTTCCAAAAATGGAATCTCAGGGTGAGAGTTGAGCTTGTTCTTTTTCTTCAGATGAATTACCATAATTGAAAGAGGTTTATTAGGCATCTGCATATGACTCAGGCTGTTTAATAGAGTGGGAATCCCTTACCCTCTCAATTTTCCCACCCAACCTCTGCCTGCCAGACTGGCTCATTTTATACTGTTTCAGTAGAATTTCTTTTTGAAACAGACATTAGTACTTGGATTTGAGTGTAACGTAAGTCACATCAAATGACATCCCTTACCCCCTAACAACCTATAATTATGGAGCAAAATTCTGGTAAAATATGTTAAGCTATATAACGGAAGTTAATTCAGTTTCACTGGATTTTTGTTTTATGTGCTGGAATTTTAAAGGAGTTTTACTGGATTTTATGTCCTGCTACTTATTCTTTGTTTACATTCCTACCATCTCAGTTCACTCATTCTTTTATAAGTCTCTCATATTTTTAATTTTTTTTTACTTTAATATCTTTTGGGGTACCACTGGTTTTTGGTTACATGGATAAATTGTGTAGTGGTGAAGTTTGAGAGTTTACTGTGCCCATCATGGGAGGCGTGTACATTGTACCCAGTATGTAGTTTTCTATCCCGTGTCCCACTCCTGTCCTCGCACTTCTGGATCTCCATAGTTCACTATATTACTGTGTGCCTGTGCATACCCATAGCTTAACTCCTACTTATAAGAACAATATGGTATTTTGTTTATTTTCTATTAAATGAGAATTTTTCAAGGAAAGAGGATGTGAATCCTCAAAATAATTTCATATTTTGTTTTAATGCAAACTTAAATTTAATGTAAAATTAAATTCAATCTCTATTTACCTGAGCAAACTTAAAAGTACTGTGTAGTACTGGCTTTATTCCATTGCAGATAAGTAGATACTGTAGTAATCTTTTTATCCACCATCGTGAGATTGACAACAGTTGTTTAATAGAGTGTTTCTGGTGCAAAACCCATCTATAGGAAGTGGGTTGAAGTAAAGGTTTATTCAAAGATAAATTAGTTAGATTAAAAGTCAACAGGTCAGTGTCTTAAATATAAGAACCCAAACTACAGGTATCATGGAGGAAAACATAGGTTTAAATCTTCATGGCCTTGAATTTGGCAATGGATTCTTAGCTATGACACCAAAAGCATGAGCAACAAAAGAAAAATTAGGTAAATTAAAGTTTATTTAGAATTTTAAATTTAGAAAATTTAGAATTTTGTGTATCAAAAAACATTGATAAAATGAAAAGACAATTGACAGGATGGGAGAAAATGCTTGCAAATCATAAATTGGGTAACAGTTTCATATCTAAACTATATCAAGAACTCTTTCAACTCAACAATGAAAAGACAAACCAATTAAAAAATGGCAAAGGACTTGAATAAATATTTCTCTAAAGATGTACAAATGGCCAACAAACCCATGAAAAGGTGCTCAACATCATTTGTTGTTAGGGAAATACAAATCAAAACTACAGTGAGACACCACTTCATACCCACAAGGATAGCTATAATTTTGTTAATGGAAAATAACAAGCATTGGCAAGGATGTAGATAAATTGGAACCTCGTACATTGTTGGACTGAAAAATGATTTCACTGCTGTGGAAAATGGTTTGGCAATTCCTTGAAAAGTTTAACATAAAGTTATTATATAACCCAGAAATTCTGCTCTAAGTATATACACAAAAGGATTGAAAACATGGAGTTGAACAAGGGTACATACACACATTTCACAGCAGTACTATTTACAGTATCCAAAAGGTAGAAACAGCCCAAATACCCATTAACAGATGAATGGACAAACACATTGTTGTATATCCATGCGATACAATATTATTCAGCCATAAAAAGGATGAGGTGCTGATACATGCTACAGGATGGATGAACCTCGAAAGCGTTATGTTGAGTATAAGAAGCCAATCACAAAGATCACATCTTGTATGATTCCATTTATATAAAATATCTAGAATAGATAAATCCAAAAGACAGATGGAAATTGGTGGTTGTAAGTGGCTGGGCCATGAGGGATGTGGGGAGACCCTGCTTAATGGAAGGGATTTTACTTAAGAGTGATGGAAGTATTTTGTAACTAGATAGAGGTAGCGGTTGTACAACCTTATGAATGTACTAAATGCCACTGAATTGTTCACTTTAAAATGGTTAATTTTATGTTACGTGAACCTCACCTCAATAAACAAAACAAAAAGTCGTTAATAGAAAATAAAAATGATTGTGAAGTGTATTCCCAGAACCGTTTAACATGTACATGTACACTTTCATGTATATGTTTCTCATTAAAGTAGCTGGTAGATATTAAGAGCAATGAATTGGTTCTGAATGACCAGTAATAGATCTCATGTTTAACTTGGGTTTTGAAAGCCAAAATAAGAAAATTAATTGCTATTTCTTGTTCTTTCAGGACTCTCAGCTTGTATCCTCTGGACACAATAATCCAAGTAAGAAAGACTTCACTCGAGGTTTCATACGGGGAGCAGGTGGTGGGGGTGGAGGGCAGAAGGGGAGGGAGGTTGAGCACGCAGTAGACAGTAGGTTTAAAAGAATTTTACTAAAAAATTGGGAAAGGGGCCATTTGTTCAAGTGCTGCCCAAATGAATAAGATTTATGATGACCTTGAGTGTGCATATTCAAGGAAAGGAGGGCCAAAACAGAAAATGGTGAATTTCAAAGCCATCCTAGGAGAAAGAAGCATCATGCTTTATTGTAGTTGTTTCTAGTATATATGGAGGGAAAAAAAATTAAAAGGCACATAATTGGTTGCCTAAATTAAAGGAAAATGAGTGAGCAAAGAAAACCAATCAGTAGACCTTAAGATAAATGACCTTAGAATCCATGAAAAAAAAGTCACAACTGGCTGCGTATGTGTACCATGCCCTCTTCCAGAAATAGAGACTCAACTATCTAAGAAGCAGTTTCCTTATTGAATTGGTAGCTCATAAAACACATGGGCTTTTTTGTCAAAGAGAGGATGTTATCATTCCATGAAGTAGTGTTTTAGTTCTCTTCTTTGGCACTGCTAATTGGTATTAATGTTGTCTTGAGCGTTAAAAATGCATAAACTACCCCGTTCATGTCCTAAAAGCACACTCACAAAGACTGGGTTGTGTTAGTTTCACGACCAGCCAGCAAGCTAAGAGCACCCCTTGCCAAGTACAAAGCTGCATTTGAAGACTGCGCATCCTCTGAGCTGTAGATCTGTCTGTGGAACTGTGGCTCAACCACTGGGCAACTGCGAGGCAAATGGACTGGACAGAAAAGATGTCCAGGCAAATGCATCGGGAAGCAGCAGAATTTTCAGGCACAGCTAGAGAAAGGCTGGTGGATAGCACAGTGGTGTAGGGGCAATATCACTTAATTTTCCCACCCTCTGTTGGGATTTGCTGTGGGTACAGGCACCAGTGATGAGGCAAAATGCCGAGAGACACGAAATCTGAAGAAAATGATGAATTTAGTCATAAGAAAAGTGATCAGAAGACGTGCTTGGTTAAGTCCGTGTGGTGGTATACAGGCGTCAGCATCACACACCACAGACTAGAATGTCTTGAAGAGTTGCTGTTGCTTTCCTCGCTGTGTCTCACTATTGAATTTAAATGTTCAGGGTGAAGGGAAGATCTCATAGATGAATGAATGCACCTTCTCCCAGCTTGGCATTTTTGACAGACAGAAGAGCAAAGGAAATTCTTGTTGAGTATCTATTCTGTGCTAGCCTCCTGACTTATGGTATTTCACTTAATCTTCACAATAGCTGCATGAGCAAGGTATTAGGATCTCAATTTTACACATGAAGAAGATGAGATTCTGAGGCCAATAACGAGTCATTTTTTAGTCACCTTGCTAAGAAAAATGACAGATATAATTTGAATTCAGAGATCTCTGCCCCAAAGACACAGCTTTTTATTCCACTATGTTGATTCCCAGAAAGCTGCTGCTGTCACTTCACCATGAGATTGAATTCTTGTCCAGTAACTCTCTGCTGTGATTTCTGTGTATATCCGGCATATTTTTATGGCATGCTATAATATTCACTGCAATTTAAATTATGTAAAAACGGACCCTTCTTCTACAGGACATGATATGGCACTATCCCTGTGTGGTACAAAACTCTCTAGCATTTCATTGTCCAGGAAAAGTTTTTGATTAGCTTTTTATTTTCTAGGAGTAAGGGGACTTTTTTTTCTCTTTTCATTTTCTTGAGACAAGGTCTTTCTCTGTTGCCCAGGCTAGAGAGTACAGTGGCACAATTATAGCTCACTGTAACCTTGAATTCCTGGGCTCAAGAAGTCCTTCCACCTTAGCTTCCCAAGTAGCCAGGACTATAGGAGCATACCACTTTTTAAATTTTTTCTTAGAGGCAGCATTAAACTATGTTGCACAGGCTGGTCTTGAACTCCTGGCTTCAAGTGATCCTTTTGCCTTAACCTCCCAAAGTGCTGAGATTATAGGTGTGAGCCACCATGCCTGGCCTTTTTTATTTTTAAATAAATCTTTCTCCAACACCCCAGCATGTGTATATAAAAATAATATTCCTATTAAAAATCTGAGCATTCTCTGCAATTTACAGCACATTTGAAACCTGAGGAGAACTGACCCCACCAGCATTTCCCATGCTGTTTTTGTATTTGGTTTGGAGTCATGATTCCAGTAAACGTGTAGGAAATAGAGAAATACACAACTTCAGAGAAACCAAAAACGAAATATATGTGTGGATTGATTACTAACTCTCATTATTTTAGGCCAGTGATTTTATTCTCTTTGAAGTGAGAAAGACTGTATTATATAGATACTAAAGAAAATATTGTATAAACAGAAAATGACTTTCAATACAAATCTTTTAAACGAGATTGTTTGCTGAATTACTGATCAATCGAACTTGATATTATAAAATGGAAGCTTATTAGGCATTGAGATGCTTGAATGTTTACATGGATGATTTATGTCTACATTTTTTAAAATTATGAGAACATCCCATTCAGTTGAGAGACTGCGCTTAAGCAGTTCTTCCTCTCCCTTCAAAATTCCCACCTAACAGCCATGAAGCTGTAGAAATGGAAATAAATCCAAAGTAGCACCGAAACCGGGAAGAAGTGTCATCAGCAAACCAGAAATTTAGCTGTGTTTCTGGAAAGCCAAAAGTAATAAGACCCTACTGAAAAATAATCTTCAACAGGGAAAGTCATGACACAGCAAAGGAAGAAAGATGAGACAAACAGGAACAAGCTTTAGAGGTGGTGGGAATGCCCCCAGGAGCCCCAGGAAAGACCACATTGCCACTGGACCCCGAGAGGGAACAAGTGCAAATTGCTTGCAGTGATGGAAACACCTGGCCATTCTTCAACCATTACCCCTCCACCTCCATCCTTGCAGATTCCCACACAGAGCTTTCAGCGTAGTTTTTTTCTCAGAAACAGAACAGATTCTAAGATAATACCAGGCCTTAAAAATAGATGACATAGGGTAATGGCAGAAGAGTCAGCTGTTTCTTGCGGGAAATACACAAAAATCCTACACACCTAAGGTACAGCACTTTATATTTTTCTTGGAGGAGTGAGTAAAGGAAGGGTTTGGGCTTGCAGCGTGCCTGGAGGTTTCTCTTCTCTTGAGCCCTACGTGAATCCTTCAAGTCAACTTACCCTGCCCACTTACAAAGGGCCGTATATCAGCTCTTCCCTACAAGGAATAGATATGTTAGAAAAATGGATCGGTATACTGATACAGGAGAGCCATGCCAACTACCTTTGTTAACCAATTTGTTATTTTAAAATACGAATATATAATCAGTGAGCACCGAAAAGAAAGACTAGTCCCAAAGGAAATCTAGAAAATCTAATTCAAGGAAAAGGAGAAAAAAGTTTCAAGCATAATTACAGTCCTTGGAAAGATTTGAAATTATTTGTGTTAAATAAAAACAGAACAGATTGATATGAAAAAGAGGTAATTACAGAACAAATGAACATTTGAGAATTAAAAATATGATTGACAAAATAAAAAACAATGGGAGGGATGGTAACAGGTGAAGTCTGGAACCTTGAATATAAAGTTGAAAACTCTTTTTTCTGAGTATAAAGGAAAACACAGATGGAAAATATTAAAGGGATTGAAGATACACAGCCAGTCAAGGTGGCACGGCGAAAATCCATCTAATTTCCAGAAAAAGAAAATGGAGAGGAATGAATAATAATGGAAATAGAGCACCAAGGGAAATGAACAACTTAGAATGAGAAAAGAAACCCTTACAAAAAGGAAACGAGACTGTGAGCAACAACAAGAACAAACAGGACAGCAGAGAGTCAGACTCATTCAGAAACTGGAGTTGTCAAGCCTAGAATATAAAATCAGAGCCCTTACTTTAATTTCTGGAAATAAAAGAGAGGATTGGACATGTGATAAAGAGCAAAAAAAAACTTAGAGAAGTGTTAAACAGAACTAGGAATAAAAGAATATTCTTTTATTATATAAAAGAATATAAACTTCTAGGAATAATAGAAATTATAATTTCCATGGGCAAGCATAACAGCACGTTAGACATAGCTGAGAAAGAATTAATGAATTGGAAAGAGTAATTTAAGAAATTATCTAGAATGCAGCCTAGAGAGACAGGAATGGAAAATAGCAAATGAGTTAAGAGACATGGAGATAAAGTGGGGAAGTCTAACATACATCTAACTAGAATTTCAGAAAGGGAAAGGGAAGCAAGAAGAAGATGATTGATAGCTGAAAATTTTCCAGACTTGAAAGACATTAATCCACAGAGTCAAGAAACCCAGCGAATACCAAGGATGAATGAAGAAAGCCCACACTACACACATTGTAGCTAAACTGCACATAAAGAAAAATTAAAATACCCTTTAACATCTTCAAAAATGCAGGCAACTTACAGCTAACTTCACAACAGCATCAGTGGGAGCCCGCAGAGAAATAGAAATGTCACTGAGTTGAGAAAAAATAAATATCAGTTTAGGATTGTGTGTTTTGCAAAAAAAAATTTAATGAATCAAGACATTTTCAGACAAAAGCTGAGAAACTTTGCCACCAGTAAATCCTCACAAAAAGAAATTTTTAAAGACATACTTTGTTCAGAAGGAATGTGAGGTGTAAGAAGGATTAAATGCAGTGAAAGTAAACATGGGGAAAATTTAAACAATGATTGCATGTACCAATATTAATATATTGTTAAGTAATCAAAATAAAAGTGCAGTTGGAATCCACAAAACAATAGCATAAAATAAGATGAGGAGAATTTGGAATTAAAATCTTCTAAGTTCCTATAATTATTTCAGAGAAGAATAAAAATTTTAACTTTGGACTTTGATAAATAAGGTAAATATTTGCAATATTTATGGTAGGCACTATAGTGAAAGGTATTTAACCTACAAACCAAATGTGGAGAACCAAGTTAAAAATAGAATATGAATATTGTTAGTTAATCCAAAAGAAGTAAACAATAGAAAATCAAGAATATGGAAAAATATGGTAGCATAAATTAATCAGTAACATAAAGGCCGAGCATGATGGTTTATGCCTGTAATCCCAACACTTTGGGAGGCTAAGGTGGGCAGATCACTTGAGGCCAGGAGTTGGAGACCAGCCTGGCCAACGTGGGGAAACCCTGGCTCCATTAAAAATACAAAAATAAGCCATGCGTAGTGGTGTGTGCCTGTAGTCCCAGCTACTCAGGAGGCTGAGGCAGAAGACTCACTTGAATCCGGGAGGCAGAGGTTGCAGTGAGTCTAGATTGCACCACTGCATTCCAGCCTGGGCAACATGGCAAGACTGCATCTCAAAAATAAATAAATAAATAAATAATCGGTAATTTAAAGAAATTGATTAGATGCAATGATTCAATAGCAAATATTGATCAAATGGACTAACAAAATAAACTCTAACTCTGTGCTGTTTAAAGTGACACATTTAGAAATTAAAGATTCAGAAAATTTGAAAGGAAAAGCGTTAGGAAAATGTATGCCAGCCAAACACTGATGAAAAGAAAGATGGTATATTTGTTTTGATACCAGAAAAATAAACTTCAAGCAAAAAGCATTACTACAGTTAAAAAAAGTCACTACCCAAGGAAAGGTACAATTTACCAAATGGACAAAAATTCCAAATAACATAGCTTCAAAATTTTAAAAGTAAAAGTAACCAAATTACAAGGAGAAATCTATTATCTTAATGGGACATGTAAACATAAATTCGTAACTGTTATAAAATGCAAACAGAAAAAATAGTAAGGATATGTGAGATTTAAATAACACAGTGAGCAAGAGCACATTACCTGACAGCTGCAGAATATGCATTATTTTCAAGCAGACAGGGAACAGTTATGAAAATTGACAACTACTGGACAAGCAAGTTTCGACAAATTTTAAAGGATAAATATTATATTGACCATGGTCTCCAACCCCAGTATGATTAAATTAGAAATTGATAATGAAAATATGACTAGTAGGGAGAACACATGTTTAGAAGTTAGGAACCACGTTAGATATTACTGAATATTTGGGATTGAAAGATAATAGAAATGCCTAATATTAAACCTGGAAGATGTAACTAAATTGGAGGGAAAGTTGCAGCTTTTCCTCTAAAATATTCATACTAGAAGTCAGGTGCAGTAGCTCACACTTGTAATCCCAGTACTTTGGGAGGCCGAGGAGGGCAGATCAGTTGAGGTCAGGAGTTTGAGCCCAGCCTGATCAATATGGTGAAACCCTGTCTCTGCCAAAAATACTAAATTCAGCCAGGTGTGGTGGCGCCCACCTGTAGTCCCAGCTACTCAGGAGGATGAGGCAGGAGAATCGCTTGAGCCCAGGAGGCGTAGGTTGCCGTGAGCCGAGATCCCACCACTGCACTCCAGCCTGGAAGACAGAGTGAGACTCTGTCTCTAAATAAATAAAGAAATTACTCATACTAGAAAATAAAAAAATTAATGAACTAAGCATCCATCTTAAGAGCTAAAAACAAGAGAAGATAAACTAAAAAAATATGGAAAAGAGACTTACAAAAAAAGACAAAAACAAATTAATAAAATAGCAAAGATAAAATTTTAAATATCAATAGAGCCAAAAGTTTATTCTTCGAAGATACAATAAAATTGACAAATTTTGCAGAGAGGTTGATCGGGACAAAAAAAGAAAAGGCACAAACAAATAATATTAGGAATCAAAAAGGGAACAAACTGTGATGCAGATCAAGAACATAAACATATGTTATGGGCAAAATTATACTAAAACTTTTCCAAAACCAGTGAAATGACTATGATTAAAATGATTCTTCAGGTATTATATGTATATATGTACATGTTTTATATGAAATTTGCATATAAATACAACCTGAATAATCCTATAACCATTTTAACAGTTGGCCCAGTAATTTTAAAAAATTATTACACACACACAATTTCAAGGCTAGACATTTTTACTAGGAATTCTACCAAACTCACAGGAAGAAGCAATTCCAAACCTACACCCTTCTTCGGAGAATTAGAAAAAGCAAGCAGTTCTCAAATCATTCTGTCAAGCCAGTGTAACCTTCATACCAAAATTTGACAAGCCAGTACAAGAAAAAGAAATTACAGGTACATTCATGATCATAAATGTAAAAATTCTAGGTCAAATATTTGTAAATTCCATGCAGCAAAGTACAAAAAATATTGTAAAATATAAGAAAATGTGTTTAGGAATTCAAAATTGGATCCTTTTTATAATATTAACATGATTCATTATGTTAAAATATTAAAGGAGAAAAATACAATTGTTTCAATAAATTAAGAAAAAACATTTGATAAATTCACTACACGTGGTTTAAAGGAAAAATTCTTAGCAAATCAAGAATACAATGCCACTTCATTAACACAATAACAGTATCTGCCACAAAAACAAACCTCAGAACAAACATCCTATTTAGTGTTAAAACATTTACAACATTCCCCTCAAGATGAGGAACAAGACATGGGTTCCGCTTTTATCCAACATTATACTAGAAATCCTTGGTCAAGGCAGTAAAGTAAGAAAAAAAAGTATCTCTTTAGAAAGGAGAAAAAAATTCATTTTCTCAAATTATATTGTCTATGCAGAAAACTC